>NC_057810.1:503669457-503698737 GCF_018294505.1 Triticum aestivum | reverse complement strand
GTGTACTCTGAATCTGAAGTTGCCCATCGGTCAGCATCCAGTGGCCTCGAGGATCTCAAGCACTGTTGGGAATCTGCAGCAACACAAATGAGTCAATGTTATACTTTCAGAGTGCATAGTCATGACGCCGTCGAAACCAGCTACACCACACGAAAGAACGAATCCCGTGAGATGATGATGTAGAAAGCCTTCAATCCCTGCAATCAATGCGACATAACTTACCAGTGTACCCGTATGACAAAAGAGAGACAGGGAGAAAGGTTGATGCCCCTGCCATCTTTACCAACCTGCCTCCACACTATGGATGCACCAACATCGATGCCCTCTCCTCTTGCACAGAATCAGAGCGTGTTTTCTCGCAGAAAAAAGAAAAAGGAAGACGGAGCATGCATGAGAAATTAAAAACCAGAATTATAGTCATGCAATATGCCGATCTAAGCCTGCTACAGCAAACCTGAATCCTTGCCAATTCTTAGTACTCGCTCTGTAAAGAAATATAAGAAACACCATTTAGTGATCTAAATGCTCTTATATTTCTTTACAGAGGAAGTACTAAGAAACAGCATTTCACCGAAGATATATGTCACTATCAGCAAAGAGCCCACTAGGGTAGTAAATGTACAAAGTACAAGCTGAAACGAACGGCCAAAACCTACATGCTCAACATCACCTACAACAAAAGGAACTACAATCGATCCATATATATCAATACAACCTATGGTATGTTTTCGGAGTCACTTAACTCCTCTTCCTTGGATATGTCAAGCAAAATAACACATTGTATATGCAAGCTAAGACTAGCAGCTATTTCAACAAGAAAATTCCACACTTTACAAAGGAGCGGGAAGCCACACTTGCATAGCATAAGCCACGGGCACTGTGCCGGCAGCCTAAGGTATGCTATGGGTCCACCTTGCAGAAATTCAAGCTAAAAAATTTCCAACTGAAAGAAGGATCATGCCAACCAAGAACCCCAAACAAGGAGCGTTCAGTCACTTCTCCTAGATGACCCACGACAGCTGCCACCACCGCATCATATATAAATCGGCTTCACATCATTAGCCCCAAAGCTTAATGCACAGGAAGGGCACCTTCGCTGGCGGTTTCTGAGCAACTTCTGTATACAGTCGTTGCAGAAAAGATGGTAGCACTTGGTAATCACGACCTAAACGACATGGGAGAACAAGTTCAGATTCGATACAGTGACTAAGGTTGTAGGAAATGAAGAAGGAAATGAAGGCAACAGTATTCACCTCTTTCTGTCGGTCGCGACAGACACCACATTTCAATATTCCCCTGTACTCATTCACCTCCTGATGAACCTTTTCCAACACCGACGATCCCTCTGTCTTTGCTCTAAGAGAACTAGCTTTCCTTGACAACGATTCCAAATCGTCCTCAGTTCTTCTCTTACTAAACCTGGAAAAACATCATTACACTTGTGACGTCAAGAAACCTGAAGATCACATGGAGTGTGGAAAAATAAATCTCTGCAAACAATTACCTATCCTTCTCTAGTTCTACAAGAAGCCCAGCAACTTCTAGTCGACTCCTCCCAACCTTGGATTCTACTTGATCCATGGACTGTCTCAATTGTTGAGCCTCTCCCAATACATCTGCCAGCTTTCTTTGAGCATTGCCTGAAGAAACAGAATGTCGCCGTCCATCCTCCGAAAGTCTCGCTGTCTGCTCTGACCAAACTTTTAACTGCAAACGGGCAAGGAAAAACATGTGTGTCAAGCACTCCCTAAAACAGAATGTACTCCCTACATTTATGCGTTTAAATTTACCTTGTCATCTAACTGGGCGATTTTATCTTTGTACAGATCCATCAAACCCTTTGCCTGCCGTAAATTCCTGTTCAGATTGCATAACTCTAAATGCAAAGTATCCTGTGACTGTTTCACCTTAACGCCTTCCATAAAGATCTGCAGTAACATGTAGAGGCTTCAATATAGGTCGCTGTTTAAAAAGATTCTATAATTTCATCACCAACAAATAAAGACAAACATGACTCCTGAATGACCATGGTTGATTTTTCTTCTGCAGTTAGCTAATCTGATTAATCAACCAAATATGCACACAAATTACTAATTTGAGGTTTTCTACACAACTTCAGTATGTAGCATCGTAGATTAGGAAATAGCAAAATGCATTGTAGTTGCGACCTTTATCTCATTCAACCACCACAACTCGCCTTTTACTTCTCCAGCCACCTAGATTTATCTCAGTCTAGCCAAAACCCACTTCCACAGTTTGGTTCCATTTTTCCAGTGAGGTGTCCCTGAGACACTGAAGTGGCCTAGAATTGTCTAGGTGCCACCGAATTGGCTCAAAGAATAATTCAATATACTAGTATGTTTTTTGCATCTCCTCTTTTCTCCCATCTTCTTCCTCTATCCCCTTCTCTTTCTTGTCTGCCTCACAGCTTTTGGATGCCGTCCTAGCACATCTTCTCCCTCACAGCTGCTGCAGATTGAAACGAGCCCAGCAGTTTGTCGTCTTCCTAACATTTGTCCCATGACCTCCCCTCCTCGATGTGAGGTCAAAGGTCTCCTTTTTTTGCCCTAAAATGTGAATTGAGGGTGTAAATCCATGTTGTGGCTTCCACTTTATGTGCATGGCACTCGCACATGCATGTGGCACCAGCTTTGGGGCACTCACTAGAGGACCAAGGCATAATGAGGATGAGATCCAAATGCACAAGAACAGGCTTTGAGGATACCAATCTGGTCACCTTGGGCGTGCATGGAATCCGAAAACTGCTGCATTGCGCAACACAAGTGCTTGCCTCATCTTAGGAACAGAAGCAAAGCACTCCCAGTCAGTTTCCTCCATGCACGGTAATGCTGTCTTGGATGCCTCGTCCATGCCTTCCTTGTAGCAGCAGGTGACAAAATCATCTTATTCCCCACCAGCAAACAAGAAGCACCATCTCTTTGACACTGGACATCTCGTTGGATTCACAGGTGGTGTTCGGCTCAGTGCAATGGACATGTCCTGAATTACTTGCCTTTTGTATAGATACGGATGTATCTAGACATGTTTTAGTGTTAGATACATCCGTATCTAGACAAATTTAAGACATAATTTGGGACGGAGGTAATATGTACTAACAGATACTCCCTCCGTTCCAAAATAGATGACCCAACTTTATATTAAAGTTAGTACAAAGTTGAGTCATCTATTTTGGAACGGAGGGAGTACTTGTTTTTTAGGCATACAAAAGTAAAATGCTGCTGTGTTGTTTTAAAATTCGCCTCAACTTTGATTAATGTGGTAGTTTGACATTTACCGGAGTCAATCCATATTCCTAATAAATACTCCCTCCGTCCGGAAATACTTGTCATCAAAATGGATAAAAGGAGATGTATCTAGACCTATTTTAGTTTTAGATACATCTCCTTTTTATCCATTTTGATGACAAGTATTTTCGGACGGAGGGAGTACCATATTAACCACAGTACTAAACCATTTTTACCAAAAAAATACAGATTTACCGGGTGCATACCCTAAGCTGAAATGAAGATGAAAAGCAGGATTAACAGTGAACCATGCCTGGCTCAGCAGCCCGCTGCTTGACAGCAACCAAATTAACTTACAAAAACTCATTTTTATCCCACAGTAGTGGAGCACAATGTGGCCATGTTGGTCATAACAAAACTCAATCGGGCATGGTGGCAGAGCAAATGGCACTGCGTACCAAACACAACATGATGTCGGTCAGGGCGAAGGGCATAAGCCGAACGAGAATGGCTCCATGTGCCCAGATAGTATGAATTCTTTTTCCCATGGCAAAGAATGAAAATTCAGCTTGTAAAGGGTAGCATGTGCTCATGAATCAAGCCTAAGTTGATAGTGGCACAAGGGAACTTGAAGCTGCTATTCGGTTATGTGTCCTGAAAGACTGCAATGTAACGAAATATGCGATCGTATAAGCATGGGCTAGCAGTCTGCTAATTTGTGCTGCAAATCACCTGGCACGTAGAGCAGAAGTTGTTTGTGTTGGTGTTTCTACGTTGAACTCCTGTAAATGTCTACTGTCTTTGGTTTCAACAAATTAAGTGGGAGATTAATTCTCCATGCTGAAAACAGAAATCTGATGACATCTCATACTAATGTCTTTGGTTTCAACTTTCAACAAATAAACAGTCCTCCATGCTCAAAATAAAAAACATGATGCTCGAGCTCACTTATTTGTTAATAGGCTACCAGAAGATTATAATGCTCTGGACGGTCTCATGGCGTAACTACCGTTACTAACATGAAAACCTGGATAAAATCATGGTGGTAACCTAAACCTTCTAGTTGCACATTTAAATTATTATTGGCATGTCCACAGGTTATGGGAACTGAAGTCAAACAAGCTTTAAGTGAAATCAGAGTTATTGTGAACAGAAGTGGGTGATTTTAAGGTTACACTAATGTTGAAAACAAAGATACATCAGCACAAACAAAGAATAGCAAATGAGTCCATAGAATTACCTTTGTATTGTGGTCATCTCTCTCGATAATTTGCTGTAGCAATTGTTGATTTTGTGTTTGTATATCTTCATATGCTTGCCCAATACTCTGAAATGTCAAAAATAAGTATTTGTAGAATACTGATAATCTGTATTTTACAGAGATGTAGAGATGAAACAGACCTCAATCTCTGACAGGTACGCTTCGCCTTCTTCATGCTTTGATTTCAATAATTCAGATAAACTACCAATATCTCTGTAATGCACAGAAAAGTTCACGAGTTAGCACCACTTTGAGCAGTAAAAATAGATAATGTTTCCAGCTTCTGCCTGTTGTTGCCGCTCTCTTTCTCTCACTCGCACAAACGAAGGTGGAAGATGGAGCATACAAATATTGCCGGCCAAGTCAGTAGATATGCATGCATGTGTCTAGTGGGTTAGTGGTTGGGCGATCCCTGCATGCGTGTGTTAGTGGCCGGTGTGGCCGTGGATGTGTGCGTGCGCAAGGTTATTTATAGAGCCTGCGTGTGTGTAGAGAAGGTGAGCCGAGGGTAAGCTATGTAGCCACTGTAAAGAGGAAAAGGATTGGGGCGTTTGAACGCCCGTGGCGGCGTTCGTCGCCGGCCAGAAAATCTTGTGTCCACTGTTCTTCTTCTTCCACCTCCGTTCGAGTGAGAGGAGAGATAGCTAGAGGGCTTCGGTTTCAACATTTGGTATCAGAGCATCGGGTTCGGAGGAGCTCGCCGGCGATGGCGCTCGTCCCGTGCGGTGGCGGAGCACGGTGATGCCGGCGCGCGAAGGGCACGGCGGTCGCGGAGACGAGGAGGTCGCGAAGGACCTGCGTGGTGGCGCAGAGGTCGCGGCGGCTCGGCGTGACAACCGTGGAGGCTCGTGGCACGGAGCCGTGGAGCTCGTGTCGGATGCGTCAGGCGCGTGTATGGGCGCGCGCCGGGCATGTCAGGCGCGGCGGGACCGTGTGTGACGTGGGTGGGTGCGCATGTGTGTTGTGCGTATGTGCGTACGTCGCGTGAGTCTGTTAAGCTGTTAGTTGGCTGGGTCATAGGTAGTGGCCAAATGTGTGCCGGCCAAGTCAGTAGATATGCATGCATGTGTCTAGTGGGTTAGTGGTTGGGCGATCCCTGCATGCGTGTGTTAGTGGCCGGTGTGGCCGTGGATGTGTACGTGCGCAAGGTTATTTATAGAGCCTGCGTGTGTGTAGAGAAGGTGAGCCGAGGGTAAGCTATGTAGCCACTGTAAAGAGGAAAAGGATTGGGGCGTTTGAACGCCCGTGGCGGCGTTCGTCGCCGGCCAGAAAATCTTGTGTCCACTGTTCTTCTTCTTCCACCTCCGTTCGAGTGAGAGGAGAGATAGCTAGAGGGCTTCGGTTTCAACATTACTGCCTACTAAAACACATGTGATGGCTTACCTTCTGGCACTCTCCATCTTCCCCCTTAATTCAGCAATCTGGGCTTCACCACTTGCTAGTCTCTGCTGAGACGTTGCTTCAGCTTCGATGGCTGCCTTAACACGCTGTTCTAGCCTACTATCATCAAGAGAAGATTTGAGGCTATGGGCACGAGCCCATTCACAATATTCTCTATCTTTCGACTCCAGCACATCTCTGTCACAAAGCAATAAGGTATGGACATCAGAATGGTAAAGTTTGTTATAGTAGGACTTCGAATTTGGTAGTAAACAATGTTTAAAAGCTCAACAGATTATTTCGGATGATCTGATCAATGGACAATAGGAGAACAAGCAGAGTGGAACACAATAAATTGTAGAGGTAGTTTCATGAAAGGTTTCTGCTGTAATAGAACTACCTTGAATCAGTAGATTCGCGCTTATACATTTCCACAAAGAGCTTTAACTCGCAATTCGTTTGCCTCAGTTCACAAACCTACAAATCATGTGAATCCAGTGGCTTAAGAATTCATAAAAACGATATGTATGGAAATCAAAGAAACTAGCTAAAACAAGCCATTTCCTGAAGCCTGCTAAGACAATGCAGCTAGTTAAATCAGCAATTTTTTAATTGAGTACCCTGGATCGTAGATCCCTTACTTCAGATCCAGCACGAGTGGATATACATAATGATTCGTTGATGGCATGCTCCTGTAAAGCACAAAACGAATAGCTTAAACTTAATTGAAATAGTCACAAAACACTCATTAACTTCTTCAACAAGCTCATATCAAGAAATATACATTTCTAGCCAGAATATCAGAAATGGAGCGAACTTCAGCTCGTAAAGAATGCAATTCTGAAGCATCATCCTTGTACTTAGATAGCTCAGTTTGCATAGCGCCCATTTCTCCTGGCAGTGATGACACCAGCGCTTTAAATTCTGATATGACTTGGTTCCGACCTGAAAATAGGAAATTTTTACTTATTTAGATTCCGATATGGCCAGAAGAGAATAACTCGACACTATTAGCAAAGTCAAACAAGAATCATCATACCAGGTTCTCTTGAAGATTCTTCAAGTTTCAGTGCAAGCATATTCTTTTCATCAACTACTTTCCGCAGATTCTGATCTAAAACTGCAAGGGTTGACTCACAATTGAGAGATACCCTATGAGGAATTCCAGACAGATCAACTTTTACATTAATTTCTCTTTCTTGCCATATCAATTTATCCTTATTAACCTGAAAAGGCAAGTAGAAGCCGAGTCAAACATAAAATAAATAGCTGAGGCTCTTTGATACATGACAAGTAAATTATACTGAGCAGTATCCACCTGTAATTTTTCTAATAGTGTCCGGCAGTGGTCCAACTCTGCTTGTGACTTCTGGAGTTGATCCTTCAGAAATTGGAAAGCTTTTGAAGAAGAAATGCTCTTCAAATCCGTCAAAATGTTCTGTCCATAAATTGCAAATGTCAGGCATGCAAGAATATTTTATTGAACACATCTTCCTTTACTCTAAGATTGACTCCAAGGTGGAATCTCAAATAAGCCATGTCAACATTGAAATTGTAGCCAAAATGCTAATCTCAGATTCTTAAACAATTAAAAGGTGCTTTGATCAGACATCTTTTAGTTGAGCAGATGGAATTTCAAAACCATGCATGTTATGCAAAAAAAACATCGATGTTTGAACGGCACATCTGTATGTCGCCCTCTGGAGACTAGAAATAATCTAGGATTACTTTCGCTAATGTTGGTACTCCCTCCGTCCGGAAATACTTGTCATTGAAATGAATGTATCTAGATGTATTTTGATTCTAGATACATCCATTTTCATCCATTTATGCGACAAGTATTTCCGGACGGAGGGAGTACTTGGTAGGAAAGCAAACATCATCCAAAAAAGCTGCAGCGAAGCACGGGTGGAAAATACTATTATGAATCAACTCTGGAAAGACACTCAAAAAAATGTAGAACAGCGTTACTTCACTTGGTATGGCACCTAAACAAGCAGTGTGCAAACCTGAAAAGTAGCCAACTTGTTCAAAATTTCAATTCTCTCTTCATGAAGTCTCCTTATTTCCGCCAAGCGTTGTGAAATCAGACCCTGATCCAAACAATAGAGCAAGCAACAACTTTAGGGTAAGAGCAAACATAGGCAACACTGGAAGTTTAAAACAAGTATTTAATATTTTACCGTAAACTCCTTGTGAGAAGCCCCTAGATCCTGCAATTCCTTTTGTTTGTCTCTGACATTATCCTGAGGCAAGCTTTTATTTCCTAAAGTTGGAAATAAGATTGGAGTTCCATGTGTCGTGTCTCCCTGTGCTTTGAGAACTGCCAATTTGTGCTTGCTTTCTTCCAACTCAGCAGCAGCACTTGCCAACTCCTCTTGAAAAGTTAACAAACATCTCAGTAAAGTTAATATGGTGATCCTTGACATTAGGTGCACACAGCATCATAGGCACATATATACTGTGCAAACATTGCCTAAATAGTTAATCTCGTGTAATCAGTTTAAGGGACATTGTGTGGCTAGGTGATCCAGTAATCCACAAAAACAAGGATCAGCGATATATTGTTGTGCGTACTCCCTCTGGTTGGGTTTATAAGTCGGGCACGGGTTTTTAGGTGTTCGATTTGACTAATAGAACATGTATAATATGCCACAAAAATTATAAGTTAGAAATTTCATTTGACGACGAATCTAAAGCGATATTTTTTGTAAAATTAATACATATTTTGCTAGTCAAACTGAAGACCTAAAAACCCGTGCCTGACTTATAAACCCAACCGGAGGGAGTAAGTACAGACAGGTTAGTGGAGGAGAAGAAACATTCCTACCTAGCCAGCATATCTCATCCTGGCCGAGTACAACACGCAGTGTTGTGAGGGAACCCCTGGCTTTGCCTCTCACACATATCCAGATCTGTTTTCCAGTTGCCTTTCTTGTCCCAATCCAGCACTGGCATCTCTCCGTTCCTCCTGATCTCTCTCCAACCCTCTTCAGTCTATTATCTATCCTCATTCGACACCTCTCTTCACTCTCATCTCCATTCAACATCCTCTATCAACCTCGCTATTGTCAATGTCTGACCAGAGGTAGGAAGCAGTAGCAACTACGTGAGGCAAGAGCAGCAGATGGGCGAAGAAGGTTATGGTGGTTGCAACACACAGAGGGAAGGCAGTCGGAATGGATTTTGGGAGAGTGGACAGCTAGGCAATGGTAGATTTGGGGGAAAGGGTGATGCGGTGACATATCCAATGTGATCTAAGTGTCAAGTGTATCCATGTATGTAAAGCATCTCATGTTTAAGCAAGATACCCAACTACAAGGCGTGTGTCATGCATATTAGAAGGGTATATTGGCAGGTATCGAAGGTGTCAAAATAATATAGATATAGTAAGACACTAAAAAACTGTCGTATGTACCAGGGTCATATCCACTTATGTAAATCATCTTGTGTTTAAGCAAGATACCTTTAAGGCGTTTCTGTTCAGCTTTGCTTCGAGCATTTAAATATCTCTCTTCGTGGTGCTTCTCTGTCAGCTGTCTGTGCTTCAAGTGGAGATCACCAAGTGCTCGTACGGCATCATTAAGCTCTAGTGATATCTCACTAGCAGTACTTCCCAGTTCCCTAATGCGCTCTGCAGTGAAGCAAAACAAGGAAATGTTACCAAAGGGGTAAGAAATTTGGCAGTCTTTCAGCTGTAATAAATAATAAATTATTACCAAGGAAATGTGAAGAACAAACCATCTTCGGGTAATGCAGTAAAGTGATCTAACGGTAACTTCTCGTTTGCATGCCATGAATCATTTGATGAGAACAAGATATTCTGCAGCGCATCAGTAGTTGACGAGTGTACGTGGTTTTCCAAATGGCAACCAGAACTTTCTGTGGCACCTGTCTCAACGAGCCTGCTAAGGAAGTCCTCGTCTTTCCGGATGCATGCACCATCTGAATAGAAAGTTAGAAACTAAATCTGTAATTTTTGGGACATCCATGTTTAGAATATTCCACAACCATCGACATAAATCAAATACGATGAAATGCTTCCATTACAAATTCCCCTCCCCCAGAAAAAAAACTTGCAAATCCTAACAAGGAAGAGTTAGACGCATGTACTGCTTCCATTACAATTTTTTATACATGAGGAAACAAATTATTAGCCGACAATTAAATTAATTCAGGCAAGAACAAAGACATACCCGTAGACTCGTTGCTAGGAACTGCACTGCAGGAAGAATTTTGGGATCCACTTTTGCAAACAGAGATAGCCTTCAAATCTCTCACAAGCTGTTCAAGTATAACATTTACAGTAAACAAAAGGAAGACTTGCAGTTTTTACAGTTATAACAAGGTTAGGTTTTAGCTTACATGCTGCCATGACTTGTTAACAAGATCTTGAGTCTCATGGTGAGACTTCTGTTTCTGTTTAAGATCATCAAATTTACCCTCGAGGGCATGGTACTCAGACTTATGGACTTCTAGCTGTTCTGAAAGCTTTTGGTTTCTGTATTTAATTACAGCAAAATCAAGCTGCCAACCAAGAACAAAGTTATAATTAACACTATATATAGAAAAGAAGTAACGGAAATTACAGTGTAGAAAAGCCAAAAGAAGAAACATTCGAGATGAAAGCAGCATGGATTTCTTTGTTTAAATACAAGGAACGAAATCCAATTTATGATCATGGCTTGACAATACTGCTGTAATGAACAGTGCAAGAACAAAATCCAGAAGAGAGCAGTATGGCAAATAATACAAGTGCATCAATGACGTATATCCGTTTCTACACCTATATTGCACGGTGGCCTAAACATCATTCCACAACATATACCAAATGGAGCTATATTAAAAATCGGAGGAGCGATTTATACCCAATTGTTTTGCAGAAGTACCGATTATTGTATCCTTAATCATCTCTCTAAATGGATACTATATTTGCTTTCATAGTGAGACAGCTTTTCCTATCTAACACCAGCCATGTCATGGACAATTTCAGCAAGTCTTTTTAGGCCTTACTAAATGAGTCAACAAGCAAAGTTGTACAGTACACTTCGCAGTGGTAGACAAATGCAGATTTGCCAACCGTTCATGCACATGTCAGTAGGTTTCCCATGCAATGCCCAAGGTAAACCCAGAATGCAAGCAGGCTGGCGAATTCGGTAAAACCGGATATGCCCAAGGTAAAATAATTTATGCTGCGATCTGAGAAGCTCCTGCGATTCACGAAGTAACCTAGTAATGTCGTTGACACCAGCTACCTAATACAGGATCCAAATAAGCTTAAAGTAGCAAGCCTTTACAAACCAGCCAGCAAGCGTGAACTACTTAACAGCTTGAAATGAGGCGTGTACCTTCCTGCCATGAACTATAGCAGCCTACCTAGAGACTTCAAATGAGGTGTATATCTAACATTCTCCATCTATCCTACTTCTAAAGTTTTAAGTTGGTGAGTTCACCCACCCTCATGCGCCCTTACATGTGGGACCTATTGAACCTAAAACAGAAAACTGCATTCATAATTAAAAAAATGGGGACCTTACGACAAAGCCTCCCCTTATGTCCTCTCCTTGCCATCAGCACATAGTGCGAATAAAATATTTAAAACTCGCTCGCAAGGTATCCCGCCGACTTCCTTTTGTTGCCCAATCTCCCTACCGCTCACCAATCCAGCCGCTTCTCGCCAATCACCATCCCTCAGCGTTCTGAAAATTAAAATTACGGTCCCACTTTGGCTACAATTGTCCCATCACCGTGCTGTCCATCCATGACCCACTCTCTGTCCTTTTCCCTTTCCACCTCTCCGCTGAAACGCACTGGTTTGGAACGGAAATTCGGGAGAGACCGTCTCCACGCCTCGTGTCGTGCATACCCAATGCGAGATGGTGCCACATATCCAACCTCGGGATCGCACGGCCTCCGCTCTCACCTGCTCCAGCGCTCCTTCCCTCGGCTCCAGCAGCCAGAAACCAATCGATCGAGCCAGCTCATACGAATGCCATGGCCAACGACCAAGCTCAGAATCTATTCGATTGCCACAATCAATCTGGATAAAATAGTGAAATCACCGCTTGGCTAGTCCTCTCTTTTGGTTGGCCAAATATCTCATTGATGGGCAAATGCTGACCTTGCCCAAGATAGCAAAACATGGATCAAGACGGCTCATTCTGTTACAATCCATGTTTTGCTTTGACATTGTTAGTGCATGGAGTGGACTCTAGCTTCCTGAAGAACTACGTGGAAGGGAACTATATTTGACTTCTTTTTTAGTACTAGTGAGTTGCACGTGCAAAGCACGTGAGTTGTTAGATATCGTTGCAACACAATGTTGACAGACAACTGACACTTACATATTACATCATTGAAAAGGAAAACCTTAGCTGCATAGTGTTCCAATACATGTATGTAACACATTATTTGTATGGAACCTAAGGTTAAATTCATGAAAATGCAAAGATAGTTGTGGGAAGGAGATAATCAAGCCGGTGTAAGAGCATACACTTTTATTTGGACTGTAAAAAATGGTTCATCAGAAGTCTTTCACCATGAGTAAAAGTTCACAAATAATGTCATAAATGGATACACTTTTATTCAAGCGAGAAACTCTAATGGAGCAAGATCATGCATAGAAGATTCTAGAATAAATGAGAAGTGTGTAAAGATAGTATACGTGACAAGTACAAGGGTGTACTAAGTTTTTAACTATTGAAAACTTCTAGATATTACACATGGCAGAATCTGATGTAATTGATAGGAAATTGAATGGTCAGCAACGCTCGGATTTGCCACCTCTTGACCGTCGGATTGAGTTCATCCAACAATCCATATTCAAACTTATTCACACACTATATAGGGGTATAGATATAGATATGCAAGAATAACATGTTTTGTACCTACAGTTGTGTACTCAAAACATATATGCGCAATGTGTAAACAATTGCTGTTCCAATAACATTCGTCAAGGCTTATATTAGCCTGAGCTTATCACAAATCATAGGATTTACTAACAAGTAGTGTAAGACAAATGATTTCTATCTACAACTACTTCCTTCGTATCAAAATATAAAAAGCGTCTTATATTTTGGTAGAGGCTATGGCAAGACTGGGCACAACACCCACACGATGAACCCTCCACGAATGTAGCCTTTATTACAAGAAATGAACTGTGATACTGGCGATTCGTTTTCATCATAGAGGCCCTTTTTTGTCATATTTTACTTTCAAGCAAGTTTCTCATACTACAGAGACCGTTGCGGAAAGTGTGTCACCAAAGATCAACTTTGAGCAAAGTGCCCGATTTTGCCTTGCTGGGCAAGAGCTCGTTGCGATGGGCATGCACGCTTACCATAGATGTGAGCTCTTCATGATAATAGTGTACAATGCACGCACGCGAGGGCTATTACCAAGGGAAGCGGGTGTTGGTACGCTGATGAAGAGAAACAACGAATGTGATGTCAATGTCCCTCAAGTCGTTCGAGATTTGGTCAAAAGCACCGGGTACCCTTTTTAGATAAATCATGATGATATATATGTTCACCTTGCAAGAACAGGATGATATGGATCGCAAAACAGTTATAATCCATGATATTTTAATCAATATTTCTGTGTCTAAATTTGTTGTACCATGGCAATGCACGGGCATTCGACCAGTGTCGTGAACAATTTCAGCAGTTGTGCACCAAACTTTGCAGTGAGGTAAAATCACGGCGGAACAAATATGGGCATGCCAAGCGTTATAGTACGACGCGCATGCAAGGCGTAACTGGGTTGCCAAAGCCGGCTTCAACGTACATGTAGCCCACGTAAAATGAGTCTTTTTGCGAGGTAAAATGACTGTTAATGAGATTTCAGAATCTCCTATCGACTCATGTATTACCCTAGCAAATTCGTGGACCTGGGCTACCTGATACACGATCGAGATACAATTGAGTAACAAGTCTCCACACAGTAGCCTATATACCTTGACAATAGAGGACTACTTAAGAGGCTTGGAATGAGGCGTATACCTTCTTGTCGTCGGAGGAAGGCGGAAGCGCTGGGCGCTTGGCAGGAGGTACCGCATCAACACCCTGCGCAAAGGAGCCAGAGAGCCGCCGCTTCCGATCAGGTTCGCCGGTGCTCCCCATAGGTCTAACCCTAACTAGCCGCCCCGCCTCCAATCCGCCGCATGCGGTGGAGATCAAGCTCGCAAACACCCGGACCGGTCCTCACGAGCACGCGCAGCACCGGCCCAGCCCGCCGCCACCGCCCAAACCCTACCCGGCCACGGGATCGATAGGAGGCAATAAAATTTTGAGGGTTTGCTCGCGGCACGGGGGCGATGGGGGATTGATTTGTGCTGTGCGGCTGAATTTGGGGTTTTGGGGGGGCGGATCGAATCGAGATGGGGAGCAGGAGAGGGTGAGAATTAGCGGTGGTTTTGGTGTGAGGTGCGTATGCGTGCGCTCCGCGAAGAGTCTAGGCTCCACAGAGTGGAGAGGAAAGGAGGGGAGGAGGAAGAGACGGCGGAGGAGAGGGCGAGCTGGGGTGGGGAACGGAGGCCACGCACGGTGGGGGGAAAACCGCACGCTCGGCGCCCATCCGATATCGGGGAGGAGCGGTCCGGCCAGCCCCGCCCGGCACGTGTCCAAGAGCTGCCGCACGCTCGATCGACACTACAATGCGTGTGAGTTTGTGACATGCCACTCCGTCCCGATGGACCCGACCTCATGGCTATGGGTGAGGCTGGTTATAGTGGGAGTAATGTTATTAGTCTAAGTTACTATTTTTATAGTGTATAATATCATATATTGGTATCATAGATGGTCTCATTTATTGTCATGCATGACACATAGTAGCATCATATTTATTATATTACGGTATCTACCTATATTAGTATAATCATCTCTCTCTTCTTTAATTACCTGCCACATAAGCATGTTTTCGAGTCCCAAGTGCATGATACTACTTATGTTACCCCCACTATGGCCAGCCTGAGCCATGTGGATCGGAAAAACACTGGTTTGATCGCCCTAATAACTATTTTTTTTTTCATGTATCGCCCTAATAACTGTTAATATGATGCTTTTTTATGAATATGATATTTTAGCAGAATCGATGTATGAATGTCACACCGTCATAATTTATGGAGCTCGTTTAAAGGCGAGGAGGTTTATATGGAGCTCGCTCCACCCGATCGTCTACATGGGAAGCAAGTTTTAGCTTTGTCCTTCTTCCGTCACGTGTGGGATTATAGCCCGGCCTCTCGCACACCATCCGTGACGGCACCTAACCATTGTTGTCATGCCTGCTCCATCGGATTCCCATGACCGGTCCGTCGGATGACCCTCACGTGACATCATCTCATGACTTGTGTCTAAGCGGACAAAGAGATGCCATATGAGCAATCAACAAGCGTGTGAGTGCGGTCGCGTTTTCACTGGGAAGCGCACCACTTGATAGTCGTTTGCCGCATGCGGCCTCCTTAACTGCTTTCTAAATGGAGGGTTGGGGCCCTAATGGCCTATAAAAAGGTCGATGTTGCCTCCCCTCTCTCCCATCGCCTTCTTTGGCGCCTCTGAAATCCCTTCAACCCACCTCCATTTCACCTCTCCCTCTCCAAACATGTTTCTAAAATCGTCACGTGGATGCCCTGAACCCCTCCTGGGAGCAGATGCAAGTGGCCTCTACCAAGCTCGTGAGGGACAAGGTGGAAACCTAGTGGCAGACTTAGGATCGTGCGCTCGCCCTCGCTAGCGCCGAAGCATGGCCAACATGGGGGCGACCGTGTGGAGGCCATCTTTTGGGGGATCGAGGCATGTAATGCCACCGCCACAGAAGCATGGTCGTCCCACGACAATCTTGGCGAACCCATATTCGATTATTCGGGGCGTTGAGTCCCGCATTGCCGCATCCCCCACTTGACCCTGCTGAGGGAGTCCTAGATAAGGGGGTATCCGGACAGCCGGACTATATACTTTGGCCGGACTGTTGGACTATGAAGATACAAGATAGAAGACTTTGTCCCGTGTCCGGATGGGACTCTCCTTGGCGTGGAAGGCAAGCTTGGCAATTCGGATGTAGATCTCCTCCTCTGTAAACCGATTGTGTGTAACCCTAGCCCCCTCCGGTGTCTATATAAACCCGGGGGTTTAGTTCGTAGGACAACAATAATCATACCATCGGCTAGCTTCTAGGGTTTAGCCTCTCTGATCTCGTGGTAGATCAACTCTTGTAATACTCATATCATCAAGATCAATCAAGCAGGAAGTAGGGTATTACCTTCATCGAGAGGGCCTGAACCTGGGTAAAACATCGTGTCCCCAGCCTCCTGTTACCATTAGCCTTAGACGCACAGTTCGGGACCCCCTACCCGAGATCCGCCGGTTTTGACACCGACATTGGTGCTTTCATTGAGAGTTCCTCTATGTCGTCGCTGCAAGGCAAGATGGTTTCTTCAACCTTCAACCACGCTGCCCTGGGTGAGACTTTTCTCCCCGGACAGATCTTCGTGTTTGGCGACTTCGCACTGCGGGCCAACTCACTTGGCCATCTGGAGCAGATCGATAGCTACGCCCCTGGCCATCAGGTCAGGTTTGGAAACCTAAACTACACCACCGACATCCGCAGAGACTTGACCTTCGACGGATTAGGGCCCGTGTCAGGAGCGCCGAACAATCACGACGAGCATGACCTAGATCTGCAGTCGGACAGTATTCGGGATGTCGCACCTGCTGCAGCTTCGGACCTTGTTCCAGAGCAGGCCGTGCCTTCTAAGGACGGGTGGATGGACCCCGCCCCGAAGGTCGCACACTCATTGGCTTTGGAGCCGAACACAAACTCCTCTCCTAAAAGGATTTGTATCTCCAGACCCCCGGACTTACCTCCGGCCGTGTGTTCCGGACCGCGCGCATCCGTGCCCATCGAACCTAACTGGGCTCCGATTATGGAATTTGCCGCCGCGAATATCTTTCGGCACTCACCCTTCGGAGACGTGCTAAATTCATTAAGGTCTCTCTCTCTCTCTCTCTGTCAGAAGACTCCTGGCCGAACTATGTCCGGCCCGTGTGGGATACGGAAGACGAAGAAAATCGCAACCCACCCACCACCCACTTTATAGCCACTGTCGATGACCTAACAGACATGCTTGACTCCGACCCCAATAACATCGACGGTATGGACGTCGATGTAGGGGACGATCTGGAACCACCGCCCATGGGGCGCTGGACAACCACTTCATCATACGACGTCTACATGGTGGACACCCCCAAAGAAGACAAAAGTGACAAAAAGGACACAACAGAGGATGAACCCCCGGGCCAAAACAAAAACAACGGCGTAAACGCCGCCTCAGGTCCAGGCACAGTAAAAATAGTGATAACAACCCAAAACAGGATGACACTCCGGTTGATTCCGAAGGCAACAACAACCATAGGGACCCAGCGATGGAGCAGGACAAACCAGGTCATGACGAACATAGCCCGAAGCAGACGCCCAATCACATAAATTCAGAAGGCCGAACTCATCATGCTACCTCCAAAGAAGAGAACAGTCCGGTTGACGATGCGTTCATTATCCCAGAAGAACGAGATAACCTCCACAAAAACTCCTGGCAACAGCACGGAGCCTGAAGAAGCAGAAGCAAAGGCTTAAGGCTGCGCAGGACACGCTCAACTGAAGATGGAATAAGGTGCTGGACACCGAAGGGAAACGTGGCGATAATCGCCACACAAAGAGCTACCCAAAGCGCAAACTGCTACCCGAATTTAAGGATGAAGCCGCAACACCCGTTCGGCCCAAAAACAATACGGCTACTCAGCTGGACCAACCACCTCATGGCCGCGATAGAGCAGCCACCGATACCGCACATGATTTACGAGAGCTCCTGGACAAAAAGGCTAGTGCGGCCAGATCCATCTATGGGTCCAGAGGACATGCTCCGACGCGGGATGATGGCCACCACAACGATCATACTGATCAAATACCAGTCCGGAATCAACACCGGGAGCAACAACAGCCGGCAGCATGCCGCAACATGGCCAGATACAGAGGGGCCGCACACCCCCTGTGCTTCACGGACGAGGTGCTAGATCATGAATTTCCATAGGGATTCAAGCCCGTGAATATAGAGTCATACGACGGAACGATGGACCCTGGGGTCTGGATTGAGGATTTTATCCTTCACATACACATGGCTCGTGGGGATGACCTCCATGCCATCAAATACCTCCCCCTCAAGTTAAAAGGACCAGCCCGTCATTGGCTGAAAAGCCTCCCTGAAAACTCAATTGGAAGCTGGGAGGAACTTGAGGATGCTTTTAGGGCCAACTTTCAAGGGACCTATGTCCGGCCTCCAGATGCTGACGACTTAAGTCACATAATACAGCAGTTCAGAGAGTCCGCCCGCAAACTTTGGAATAGATTCCTCACTAAGAAGAATCAAATTGTCGACTGTCCGGATGCCGAAGCCTTAGCAGCTTTCAAACATAGTATCCGAGACGAGTGGCTTGCCAGACACCTCGGCCAAGAAAAGCCGAGAACAATGGCAGCCTTAACAAGCCTCATGACCCGATTTTGTGCGGGCGAGGACAGCTGGTTGGCCAGTAGAGGCACCAGCGACCCAGACACATCCGAAATCCGAGATGGCAATGGGAAGCCACGGCACACTAAGCACAAACATTGGAATAATGATAGTCCGTACAACACAACGGTCAACACCGGATTCAGGGGCTCTCGACCTGGTCAAGGAAAGAAGCCATTTAAAGGCAGTAAAGAGGAACCATCCGGCCTGAACAAAGTCCTAGACAGATTGTGTCGAATCCATGGCACTTCCGACAAACCTGCAAATCATACCCATAGAGAATGTTGGGTTTTCAAGCAGGCCGGCAAGTTAAACGCCGAACACAAGGGAAGGGAAACACCAAGCGAAGACGAGGATGAGCCTCGCCAGCCGAACACTAGGGGCCAGAAAAAATTCCCACCGGAAGTCAAAACGGTAAACATGGTACACGCAACTCATGCAGAGTTCGTAGCCCCCCAATTTCAACCCCTAGGCAACTTGCCCGATCACTTTTGATCACAGGGACCACCCGGCCAGTATCCGGCATGGAGGATCGGCTCCCTTGGTGCTCGACTCAATAATTGATGGATACCATCTTACTCGCATCCTAATGGACGGCGGCAGTAGTCTTAATCTGACATATCAAGACACCATCCGCAAGATGGAGGTAGACCCATCCAGAATAAGTCAAAATAACGCCACCTTCAATGGAGTGATTTCAGGCGTAGTAGCCCACTGCTGGGGCTCCCTCGCATTAGAAGTGGCATTCAGTTCTCCCGACAACTTCAGAAGCGAGAACCTACTCTTCAACATCGCCCCCTTCAGCAGCAATTATGATGCATTGCTTGGAAGAACGGCCTTCGCTTGCTTTAACGCAATACCGAACTACGCCTACCTTAAACTCAAGATGCCCGGTCCACGCGGCGTCATCACGGTTAGCGGAAACACAGAGCAGTATGCGGCAGTTCCCGCTGCCGGACTCTAGGCGGCCTCCCCCACCAGAATGCATGACCGGTCGTCAAGACCACGGACACGGTTAGATGAAGTCCAATATACCATTTTTCACATTGGCTCGGATAAACCTGAGCCAGGGGTTGTACATGTGTCCCCATAAATAATACAAGGGGCTGCAAACATGTAACAAAATCCCACAATTCGGCTTGCCTCATTAATAGGCCGGATCTCGAACATTTCTCGAGCATAACTAACCTTTCGCACGTTTTCTTTTTTCTTTTCTACACTACCAGTGCGACACCCTTCCAGGATACGGCACAACAGAGACACAGGCGCAGACGTGCAGCAGGGCCACGCCCACATGTTTCTCTTTATATTAAGCCCCTGCGTAAACCTTCTTTACTGTCTCTTGTTGCTCGATGTCCCATGGGTATTTCATAAACCCATAAGGGATACTGGCGTTATAGGCTTTTGGCCACGATAGATCAATGCACGTACCTGGAATCACAGGCTCAAGGGTGTCATTCAGCCCAATATATGTTATAAAGTCTGAATACCTTCGGGAGTGTTCGGCGTCACGAGTTTGGCCTTATATGCATCAGCTCCGAATCATGTCTTTGGTCAAATGTTGGGTTAGCCCGGCTCCTGGGTTTGCTGCCTTACGTTCCGTTCTATCGGCTAAGGTGGCCAAAGGAGAACTACTGCAATTGTGCCCTGGTTATTCCGGACGAGCACCTCAGTAGAGAAAGCCGAAAACTGACTGTCATGATACAGCGAGAGACTGGTCAACCACTCGAGGATAATCGGAATCTATAGGATTCCTCCGCATTAACGAAGGACCGGTCTACCGGTCAAGTACGCGCACCGTATCCGGACGCTCGCGGAAATACCAGGGGCTACATAGTAGCCCCACCTTTCAAACTCCTATGGCTAAGTGAAAAGTGTTACAGCTATATAGTTCGGTTTCCTAGTTCGACGTGCGATCACCTCCTTAACGGACCAAGACGTTGGATCAAGTGTGTTCACACATATTTTCTCGAACCCCCCCCCCCCCCCGCATTGTGTGCGTGGGGGCCGAAGCCAACGACTGCTAACTTTCACGGCATATGCATGCATAAACAGCCACAGAGGAGACATTGTAATACTTTCACGCAAAAGTATAAAAAATAGCCTCTATAATCAAACACATCATTGTTTACACTTAATAGAATTGTCACTCAAACATGACATTCTTGGAGCACTAGGCCTCTATTCTACGGGCACCTTCTATGACCTGCTCAAAATAGTGCTTGGTTGGGTCTTGGCTTCCTGCCGGACCCTGGGTTGCAATGTGGGTGGCCTCCATATCCGCCCAATATGTTTTCACATGGGCAAAAGCCATCCGTACACCCTCTATGCATGCCGATCTCTTCATGGCGTCGATCTGCGCTCTGGCGCCAAATAATCGTTGCACCAAACCAAAGTAATTGTCCGGCTTCGGCTCCTTCGGCCACAGATGGTCTATTACATACCTCATTGCAAGTCCGGACAGCCTATGGAGCTCGGCTATGGTGGCCATCTTCTCACTAAAGGGTAAGGAGCGCGCTTGAGCACTAAATTGCGACCAGAACAACCTCTCCATTTTGTTATCTTCATGATCCTTGAATAACTTGGTCGCATCAGCCGCACTCTTCGCCAAGTCTGCATACTCATCTGCGGCGCTCCATAGCTTATCCAACAGAGCATACTTTGGATTTAAAAACTTCATCCGCAACAAATAAGGATTTCCGGCCGCGATCTCTCCTGCTTGTCGAACTTCCTCCCGTGCGTCTCTAATCTGAGAGCGTGTCTCTTTAGCCGAATCCAGCGCCTTTTTCAGGTCGGCTGACTTTGTCTGATTCTCCTTTTCAAGAAGCTCATACCGACTGGTGGCGTCCCTCGGCTCCACAACCATCTCGGCCATCTTCTCCTCGCTTCGGAGACAAGCGGCCTGTTTGGCTTTCAATTCTTCGGCTGACTTTAGAGCAGCTGCATTGCTAATCCGGGCTTGTTCCTTGGCTAGGGCAAGCTCCGCCCTCAGGGCCTCAACGGCAGCAGCTCTGCCTGCAACTACATCACATCACATTAATATTTCAACCTTCTTGCAATTTCCCCAAAATAGATGTGCATACAGGAAAGCGTACTCTGCGACTCCTCGAATCGCTTGTTAACAAGCGTGACGTCGGCCTCCACCACGTCAATTTGCCGCCTCAATTCGGCGCATTCAGCGGCTTGATCTATGGCCGAACCCTTAGCAACCTGCACAACAATACAAGATCATTATCTGGGAGTATGATCCTTCATCTGCCACCATCGGCTGGCATCCACAGTCTCAGGGGCTACCATCTATACAGAGCGCATGTATCGCATGCAGTACAACTAAAAGCTGCGTATTTTTGCGGCTTACCTCAAAGCCTTTGAGCAGGCTCTTGAAAGCTTCGTTTAGATCGCTTGTGGCGGAGGAGATTTTCTCCAACACCGTACCCATTAGTATACGATGATCCTCCAAGAGAGTAGCTGACTCCAGGAGGCCCATCAGCGTGTTTGACCGGACACCGGACTCTCCCGGACCCGTTTCCTTGTCCGCCACAGGAGTCGAGCGCACCGGGCTCGGTGCGGTCGAAGTGTGAGCTTCCGGCCCCATTGGATCTGGACTCCTCCGTGACGACACCTCAGGGTCGCCAGCTTCACGGGACGGAGATGCAGGTGGGGTTTCACTCTCCATCATCTCCGGAAGAAGATCCCCCAAGGACAGCCCTGTTGAGATGAACTGCTGACCGGACTACAAAAATAGGTCCCGGTTATTACTCTCAGAGGAAAACGCAATAAGTTCCTTGTTCAATTAAACTTACAGCTTGGTGAAGGGCTGGCCCGTTTGTGGGCACTGTGCGGCGAGGACGCCCTTCGGGGCAGGGCCCTTTGGTGAAGTTCTCTTCCCTTGTTTAGGCGCCCCCGTCTCCAAGTCTTCGGAGGCAGCCCTCTTCTTCCCACGGGGGGAGGAAACCTCAGATCCGCCTTCCCGATTCTCCTCCTCCATGGAGACGCTAATTCCCCCAGTTCGGATGCGCAATGTGTGAGTCCCACTCTTGGCCTCCCCCTCTTCCCTTCGGCTTTCTCTGGTGGCACCTGACTTAGTGTCCGTTCAAGAATCCTAGCCATTTTCGGGCCAGGCGAGCCTTCGGGAAGCGGTGCCGGACACCTAATCCTCTCCGCCTTACTAAGCCAATCCTGGTTGCGGACAGTATTCAGAACAATGCTATGACAAATATAAGCAAGGTGTTCTGTTATAAGGTTACTTACTTGGGTATCGAGGCGATTGCAGCTCAGGCCCGCATCCTCGGTGGTGTCCGGACACTCTATTCGTGGTCCGAAGAACAACTTATACATCCCTTCGGGCGTCATGCCAAAGAAATGCTGGATGGTTCGCGGACCTTCTGGATTGAATTCTCACATCCGGAGAGGTCGACGTTTGCACGGTAGGATCCATCGAACTAGCATTACCTGGATTATTTTGACAAGACTAATGTCCCTCTCGAGGAGCTCCCGAATGCGGCTTTGTAGCATTGGTACATCGTTCGCAGGCCCCCAGTTTAGTCCCATGTTGGCCCACGATGCCAGTTGAGGTGGAGGGCCCGAGCGGAAAGCGGGCGCGGCCGCCCACTTTGAGCCTCGAGGAGCTGTGACATAGAACCACCTCCGTTGTCATAAATCAGATACCTCCAGGAAGGAGCCTTCGGGCCACGGGGCATCGACATTCCTACTTATTATGGCGCCTCCGCACTCTGCGTGTCGCCCCTCAATCATCTTCGACTTCACATTGAAAGTCTTGAGCCATAAGTCGAAGTGGGGGGTGATGTGGAGGAAGGCTTCACACACAACGATAAATGACGAGATGTGGAGGATGGAATCTGGAGCTAGATCGTGGAAATATAGCCCGTAGTAGAACATGAGCCCCCTCACAAAGGGGTCAAGAGTAAGACCTAATCCCCGGAGGAAGTGGGAAACGAATACGACACTCTCGTTGGTCTCGGGAGTGGGGATAACCTGTTCGGGAGCAGGAAGCCTATGCTTGACATCGGCGGTCAAATACCCAACCCCCCTGAGCTTCGCAATATCCTCCTCTGTGACAGAGGAAGCCATCCATTGGCCTTGATGGTCAGATCCGGACATGATCGAAGATCCGGGGTGCTTAGGCTCGAGCTTTGGGTGTTGGAACTCAGGGTGCGAGATGTGCGAGCGTGGGGATAGAGGGGTAGGCCTCAGCTCCTTTATAAAGGGGGGAAGAATATCAAGCGTCCCTGAATGTGGTCGTTCGGGACTTGCCTAAAAACACGGGGTCATGCCAACAGGCATGGTTGGACTACCCATACCCGTATTGATGAGAATCCCGTAGTAAGGGGGACGCGATCTCTGCCACAGGACGTGCCAAGGAAACCGCCTCGTGGTGTGTGCGGTAGCAAGTTGTAAAAACGGTTCGAATAAAAATCGGACCGTGGCGTGATGTCACTTTTTCGAAGAGTTGTCAGCAGATTAGATTCATGGATTATTATTCTCTCTACGGTGGTATATGGAATTTATTTTGCAGAGCCGGACACGGTCCTTGTGTTCGGAACTTATCTTGGAGTATTCGGAGATGGAACCCGCCTCACAATGCCAAAGACAATCTACGCGCCGGACTCATCGTCATTGAAGCCTGGTTCAGGGGCTATTGAGGGAGTCCTGGATAAGGGGGTATCCGGACAGTCGGACTATATACTTTGGCCGAACTGTTGGACTATGAAGATACAAGACAGAAGACTTCGTCCCGTGTCCGGATGGGACTCTCCTTGGCGTGGAAGGCAAGCTTGGCGATTCGGATGTAGATCTCCTCCTCTGTAAACCGACTTTGTGTAACCCTAGCCCCCTCCGGTGTCTATATAAACTGGAGGGTTTACTCTGTAGGACAACAATAATCATACCATAGACTAGCTTCTAGGGTTTAGCCTCTGTGATCTCGTGGTAGATCAACTCTTGTAATACTCATATCATCAAGATCAATCAAGCAGGAAGTAGGGTATTACCTCCATCGAGAGGGCCCGAACCTGGGTAAAACATCGTGTTCCCAGCCTCCTGTTACCATTAGCCTTAGACGCACAGTTTGGGACCCCCTACCCGAGATCCGCCGGTTTTGACATCGACACCTGCCCCTGCCAATCATGGCCATGGTCGTGCAACTAGGCCCCGCTGGCGAATCCAACCATCGCTGCAACTATTAACCAATTAGTTGATAGTATAGCTAAGTATTAGATGTTCTATCAATCCAAGTCGCAATGTGACTTGTCGTGGAAATATCACGTCAGATTCCTAGTGAAAGGACTTAGTCGTGGATCCATCGCGATCGGGTTAGCTTAGAGGGGTTAAACCGGACAGAGGACACAGGGAGTTTATATTGGTTCGGCCCCTTGTGGTGAAGGTAAAAGCCTACGATCCAGTTGTGGTGTTTTTGAGGTCTCGATTACCAGGGAGCAAATATGCTTTGCCTAGTTCTCGAGTTGTTGTTTCTTGTCCCTGAACCGCCGCCGGGTCGTCCCTATATATACACAGGTTGACGCCCGACCGGTTTACAAAATCCCGAGGTCGGCTCATACAAGTGTCCAGCTCGGTTTCTTCCTTTCCCTAACTTACAATACAAGTTTACACATCTATGGTGGTTTACTATTATGGGCCCTAATCCGCCATTGGGCTCCGGGCCTCTAAGTCTTCATAGTTAAAGCACCATAGCCTTCATCTTCATGGGCTCTTGTACATGACTCCTTGTGAGTTAATCCGGCCCCTCCTGGGCGGTTTAACTCAGTAGTCATATCCCCAACAGTAGGCCCCAGATTGGTTTGAACTTGTTCATGTCAATCTTCAACTTAGAGAAATTCTGATTTGAACATCTTCATGTTGTCCTTGTAAACCGCCGTGACGTCATCTTCTGGAATCACCTTAAACCGCCATGACGTCATTTATCCATTCGCCTTATAAATAGGCCCAGGGGTCCTTTCCTTTTTTTCCCTTCTGTGCCTCTTCTTCCTCCTCACGACGCTCAATCCCTGAAGCTCCGCTGCCGCCCTCGACCTTCAAGGACTGCATCATCCTTGGCCGCTGCATCGACCTGAGCATACCAGAGACCCGCGACACTTCTCCGCTATTCCTGTGAATCCGGTAAGCCTCCTTCCTTCAACCCTAGATCTGAATTAGGGTTTCGGTGTTCATCCATGTTCATCAGTGTTCATCCTCGTTCGTTGCTTCGCCCTTATTGTCTCATCGAATCTAGATAAACTTGACATCTTCTTTTTGCGGTCGAAGCTGTAGCTTTAGTTTGCCTCGTCATAGTATCTCTTCGTTCCTCGATAGATCCCATCTGGATCTTTGTTGTTCTGATGTCGCCATTTTAGGGTTCAGAAATTTTTCTTTACTGAACTGCGGTAGATCCAAAATTACGACACCATCTTGTGAAACCTGTTTCTACAACACTTAGTAAATTTTGGATCTGCTTCTTCCACTATAGGCGGTTTAACTTTTAAAAAATGATAATCCGCCAGGTACCATTAGCCCTCACTTAAACCGCCAACTTTACCTGAACATAAGTACCCGGTTTAACATGCACATATGCTCTGATTGAATCTCCCAGTTTGACACCCTTGTACACATATCAATCTTGAACCGTGAATCGGCATTTTGAACTTATTTTACAGCTTGTCATCAACAATGGCCAAACAATTCTCCTCTTGCATCTGGGTTCGTTCCTGGGTCCCCAAAGAGCAGCTGACTGGGTACATTTTAACTGGCGCTTTAGGAAAACAAGAAACCATTCATTGGAGGGTCCCAGGTACTGAATGTCCTCCTGAACCTCAAGACGGAGAGGTAATTGTGTTTGTACATCATCTGGACCGAGGGTTTAGCCCTCCCGGATAAAAAAAATTCCGTGATGTACTTGCCAGCTTTCAACTCCACCCTCAAGACATTGGACCGAACTCTGTGTCCAACCTTTGCAACTTTCAAGTGTTTTGTGAGGTTTACCTGCAAGAGGAACCGTCTGTTGAGTTGTTCAGAGATTTCTTTCACTTGAACCGCCATACTGAGTTCACTGACGGCCCCAATACTGAACTTGGCGGGGTATCCATTCAAAAGAGGAAAAAAGTCAATTTCCCTCATGCCAAACATCACAGCCACCCCAAGGATTGGAACCAAACTTGGTTCTACTGCCAAAACACTGCTCCTGAAGATGAAAATCCTCTGTCGGGTTATCATGCTCACCGGCTTAGCAATGAACACCCACTGCCTCAACAGCTGACTGCTAAGGAGCGAATGAAGTATGCCACGCAGATCTCTAAGATCCGGGCTTTTATGGCCAACGGTCTAACCGATGTCGATCTTGTCCGCTGCTGGGTTTCATGGAGTATCTTGCCTTTAAGCCGTCATTCCGGTTTAATGTGCGAGTACATAGGAGATTTGAAAGACCCTCAACGTTATATTGACATTCAATTGACTGATGATGAGATTACTGAATCCGTCAAGAAGATGTTGGATGAACCGGTAGCTGAATGCAGCAAAACTGGGCTACGTCCGTTCTGTGCTCTCAACAAACCGCCAGCTGTAAGAATTGCATTTTTCTGTTTTAATCCGCCCTCTTTAACACTTGCTGATAGCCTTTCTGTTTATCTTTGCAGAGCAATGACCCGTTTTGGAAGAGGAAAACACAAGACAAACCGGCCAAACCACAAGACAAACCGGCGAGAGCACCTCGGGCTAAGTCCAAGGTCACCAAGAAGTCTGCCAAGAAGAGAACCGCCGAGTCCCCTGATCCGGCCGAAGATGTTGACGACTCAGCATCAGAGGTAAAACTTGATTCACTTGGTTCACTTTTCATGCACCTTATTGACAATGACCATTATCAGGATGATGCGGAGGCCAGCCGCGCTGACAACATAGAGGTAATTTCCCTTTCCTCCGATTCAGATCATGTGCCAGTACAAAAACTCCGTCGCGCAATCCGGAAAGTAAAACATTCACATCCTCTCGCTCATTTGGATTCACACTTTTCTTTGAAGACACAACAACATGAAGCCCGTTGCACAACCCGGCATAGTGGCCAACAAGTTACTTCCTCCAGTTTACCAGATACTCCGGTTCAAGAACGCCGACCAGAGGTCTCTTGTGCTTCCAATACATCTTATCCCAAGGCTGGTTGCTTTCGATATCCTCTTAATCCGTCTGATTCAAATTATTAGGGAACTTCCAATTCCTCCTCTGGCGATTCATCAACCACACAGATGCCTCCACTCAAGACCGTTCCTGGGTAAGCGTAATAGACTTACTTTTACATGTTGCTCCGGTTTATTGTACTAATATCTGTACTTTACTCTTTTCAGTGCCAAAGGCAGGCTTAGCAAGAAAGCCAAACTCACTGTTCCAACTGATGATAATCAGACCCTTGAACCGGAGAAGACCCCTGAACCTCATGACCCGGATGTTGACATTGTCCGGGAAGATCCAGTACCTCCGGTTCAGGATACTTTTGTTGAACCGGATGAGAGTAATGTCATGAACCAACCTGCTGATCCGCCAAGTCCAGCCAAGGATGAAGATCATCCGCCAAGTCCAGCCAAGGATGAAGATCATCCGCCAAGCTCAACAAAAGGTGGTGATGATGATGTTGTCATTACTGGCACTGGTCATACAGTTCTTGGTAACCTGGTTGCCTTAGTGAAGCATACTGCCAAGGAAGAATTTGCTGCTATGGGCAAAGGCAAGTGGAAGGCAGATTTAGCCAGCTGTGATAATCTCAATGCTCGGGAACTCCACTCTGGATTTCTAAACCGCCTATACACAAGTCGTGACTATGAAGCTGGTTTAGTCAACTTGATGAAGGAGCGCTATGAGGTAATTCTTGCTCGAACCGTTTCATAGAACTCTTCATTTGATTCATATCAACTCCATTGTAGCCTCCAAGGACCGGTTTATCTTATGAAGATGAACTGGTACTTTAATATGAAAAACTTCAACTATGTAGCCCCAAAGGGCCGGTTTATTTTCTTGAAGATGAACCGTTACTTCATATTGTAAAGCTTATCTTTGTTGAGTTCCTTCACATTCGGTTTATCTGATCAAATAAGCATTAGCCCCCAAGTGCCAAGATGAATACTTGTATTGAGCCTTGGGACTTAAAATAGCAGTTAGGAAGAAACAATCCGCATTAGCCCCCAAGTGCCAAGTGTATAACTTGTTATGTGCTTGGGACTTTGAAAAAGTGTTATAAACTAATTGTCTGTCTTTTGCAGGTTGACTTAACGAGCAAGGATTCCCAAATCGCCGACCTCCAGGAGAACATTACACTACAAAAAAAAGACACATCCGTGACATTTTGGGCCGAACGAATTTTTTCCTGTCATACATATGACACTTCTACGACGATAATTGTGACAAAACCCGGTATCATCATATATGTGGTGGGATCCTACTTCTATGACAAAAAATCATGACAGAAAATGGACTTTTCGTCCTGGGCGGGCCGCAGACGCAGCTGCATGACATTCTTTGGGCCGTCCATGACGGAAAAAACTGTGGTAGAAACGAGGGCGAGGAAAATTTTGGGGAGTTCCCGGTTACGGTGGGAGGTCGGGGGCCGAGCGATGTGCGTTTCTCTCGTACACGTACGCGCGTGTGTGCAAGGCGTTGGCTCTAGCTGAACCGAGCGAGGCGTTGGGCTCTAACTGAACCCGAGAGATTGCACTATAGGCTACGCGTTACTGAACCCGAGCGATCGATCGATGGCTGTTAACTGAACCTGATCGAGTGATTCCTTCGCTACTGATGCTAACTGAAGCCGATCGATGCTGCCTCTCTGGATGAACAGTGAGCGTTGC
>NC_057810.1:503653182-503669000 GCF_018294505.1 Triticum aestivum | reverse complement strand
GCGCTCCAACACAAGTCCGTTTCGTCCGTTTTGCGGTATGCCACACCCCTCCCGATCAACAGGACCCCCGTTTCGACCGTAGGAGGTCCGTTTCCTTCGTTTTGCGGTATGCCACACCCCTCCCGATCAACATGACCCCTGTTTCGACCGTAGGAGGTTCGTTTCCTCCGTTTTACGGTACGCCACACCACTCCCGATCAACAGGACCCCGTTTCAAACGTGGCCGGTCAAACACAAGGCCGTTTCCTCCGTTCTGCGGTACGCCATGCCTCGTTTCCATCGCCTGTTCCGTCCAAGCCCTCCCGATGAACTCGACCACGCATTCCGTTCCGACCCAGCCAGTTGGCTCCCCATGAACACGACGACGACGATGTTTCTCCGTTCTGACCCAGCCAATGTACACGAGCCCTGGCCGTACGTATATATGCGCGAGTAGGCGTTCAAGACCCCGCCCATATGTACACATACGTGACCGTATTTTCTTTCTTGCCCCCTGGTCGCTGTACGTACGTGTACATGCTACGTGCGCGCCTCTACTACGACACGTGCATGCCTCTACTACGACACGTGCGCGCTTCTACATCCACCAGTACATATGTACATACATGTTGGCGACCAGAATGACAATGCTACGTACGCTTCGACCAGGTGGGTCCCGACTGTCAGGCACTTCCTTGCATGCGAAGATGTAGCTGGTGGGTCCCAACAGTCAGGGGGGAATGTTTTTTTCGCGAAATACAGTGGCCCGTCCGGTGGGTCCCCGCTGTCAGGTGGAGGAATAATTATTTTGCACGTAATAAGGAGGCACTTCCTTCCTGTGGCCGTGGACCCAACTGTCAGCCTCTCCACGTACAGTTCACGTCCAATGGAAGTCGTTCCTTGACCATGTTGACCATGCCGCACCGAGAGCACCAGGGCGGTGGACGACGTCGAGGCCTAGGAAGGGGACGACGCGGAGCCGGGGAAGACGTGGCAGTGGATGCCCACGCATAGAGGAGTACGAGGGTTCACTAGTTTGCTGCGGTGTGAGGCTGCCATCGCCGCAGAATAACAGGGGGTGGGGTGAGTAGAGGGATGGCCTGGACAGCGGTGGGAGTAGTAGGCGGCAGTGAGGCCTCCGCCGCATCGTAGCCGACCACGGGAGGCAGGAGCACGAGGCACGACCGGCGCTGGTTTGGGCGGCTGGAGCAAGAAGACCAGAGGTTGAAGAAGCACTATGGCCATTGGATGGACATCGTACGGTCACTGGAGCTAGAATCGTTCATATTGACTAAGTAGACAAAGCCCTCCACCCCGTCAACTTAGTAGGCCCACAAGTCAGCCTCCCACCAAGGTGGGTCCCAGCTGGCAGGGGGAGTATTCATTTTTTTGTGCGTAATAAGGAGGCACTTCCGGTGGGTCCGAGCTGACAGCGGGGGGGAACGTTTTTTTCGCGAAATATGGTGGCCCGTTCGGTGGGTCCCAGCAGTGAGGGGGAAAACGTTTTTTTCGCGAAATAAGGTGGCCCGTCCGGTGGGTGCCTGCTGTCAGGTGGAGGAATAATTATTTTGCACATAATAAGGAGGCACTTCCTTGCGGCCGTCGTGGACCCAGTTGTCAGCCTTTCCATGTACAGTACTCTTCCGATGTCGTTGACCACGTTGACCACGCCGCGCCGAGAGCACCAGGGCGGTGGACGACGGCGAGGCCTAGGATGGGGACGACGCGGAGCCGGGGAAGATGCAGCAGTGGAAGCCCGCGTGGAGAGGAGTATGATGTTTCACTGGTTCGGCTGCTGTGTGAGGCTGCCATCGCCGCAGAATAACAGGGGGTGTGGGTGAGTGGAGGGATGGCCTGGCCAGCGGTGGGAGTAGTATGGGGGCGGTGAGGCCTCCGCGGCAGCACAACCGGCCACGGGAGGCAGGAGAAGGCGGCACGACAGGCGCTGCTTTGGGCGGCTGGACCAAGAAGACCAGAGGTTGAAGAAGCACTACGGCCGTTGGATGGACATCGTACGGTCACTGAAGCTAGAATCATTTATTATTGACTAAGCTGACAAAGCCCTTGGTACGCTCCAACTTAGTAGGCCCACAGGTCAGCCTCCGAAACGGTGCACCCCAGATGTCAGGGGGAGGAATCATTTTTTGGGCGGCCGAAGCTAAGAATATCCGAGATTGAAGAAGAAGCACGACATCCGTTGGATAGACATCCAACGGCCATTGCTGCTAGAACCGTGTGTTGACTATAATAAGTTAACAAAGCCTTGCATACGCGTCAACTTATTTTTTTTAGGGGACGCGTCACTTAGTAGGCCCACAAGTGTGTGGCAGGGAACTTATAGCCCATTTGTGTTCTGTAAGAATGTACAGCCCATTCTTGAATTCTAATGGAATTTACAACATCCCATTTACGGTTTGTTAAAAATACAACCCATTTTCTAGCTAGGACAACGATTAATAATTTCAACCAACCGTTGAAGACAGAATTCAATAAAATTTCCCACATTTTGATGGGATCCAAAATATTTTTATCCCAAAATTTCTAGTCGGAGTAAATATAAATTTGTATTACGTAAAAATCCAACGCAAAATTGCGCGTGCAACAATAAAAATTTAAGATTTTCAAAATCCATAAATAATATTTTATAAACTAATTTCCTGTTTGGTGCATTTTTTATAGTTGCTGCCCATTTTTATAATTACATTCCATTTATTATTTTTTAAAGCCCATTTTCCTGTTAAGCCTAATGCATCCCTCCTAGGAAAGATTTGCAGCCCAGCAGGGCAGAGAATAACAAGTTGACCTTGCCTGGGTATTCCTCAAAAAGACGTATAGCTGGGCTAGCCATTTTCATCTGGAAAAAATTAGTATCTGGGCTGGATATCTGGCCTGGGCTAGACAGGCCACAGCCCGCCCAGTTAATACCCTGCTCTCCTCTGAACAACAACGAAATCATCGCCAAGAAAAACTCTGCAGTGCTCACGCCTCAAAAACACAAATACTGCTTGAGCTGCTTGGTCCCAGCTGTCGGCCGCACCTTGTGCAATTCTCTCGTTTATATTGACTACATATGTTGACAATGGTGTGGCACCGTGATGTCAGGAAACCAGGAGAAAGCAAAAAAAATATAGTTGTACATAATAAGGAGGCACTTGCGTACGTACGGCTATGGCCCTAGTGGGTCCCTATGTCATCCAGTCAAAATAAAGTCATCTCCTGAATCCTCATGTTCGTTGACGATGTTAACAATGCTCGGCACCACGGCGAGTGCAACAACTCGAAGGACAACGGAGAGGGCCTCGCGGGCCCTACGGATGGTCTGATATAGCGCTCGCTGCTCATTCAGGAAGCCAGGATCATCAGACACCTATGAGCACGTTCAAGAAACTGAGACGACATAAAACGGTAAGGCCGTGATTGGGAGCTCTGGTTTATTTCAAACCTGTATTAACATACACAAGTGTAATTTACTCGTCATCGGAAACAATGCGTAAAATACAGGCGTAATGAAACTGAGGGCCCGAGGTCTGTAAGTAAAACTGGCGGGTTACGCATGTAATTTGAGAGACCAGTGTATATTTTACGAGCACTGATATATGGACGACATTACCAGACGATACATGCACGACGTGCGTATCATGCCATCCACAGACAAGGCTGAAATAGCAGCTAACGGCTGGATTAGCAATCGTCCGAGTGTCGTTCAGTGTTTTTATCGTGTGTGAAGTACTTCCGATATTTTACTAGTCGAAATCGACCAACTAAGCGCCTTCGCCCGAGACCATCTGCTTTAATTTACAAGTGTCAGTTTTACAAGCGGTTTTGGTTGGAAAACGGCGATCTAATCATGGCCTAATATCATGAGTTGGTCGGAAGATCATATGGTTTCACGTCTAACCTACCCGACTTGTCGTATAGGCTATGAATGAAACATCAGATGATGAACTTCTTAAGCACGGAAACAACAAAAGAGGATGATCTTCTTAACAAGCAAATCATTGGCATTAGATCAACATGCAAAACAATACAAAGCATTATTCTTAGGAGGCACGGTGAACAGCTCGTGATGTCGCATGCCACAACAATCCAAGCTCAACTTTGCAATCAAACACAAGGCCTGGCATTACATAGACAATATTCAGAACAAACTCTTAACACAGGAATATCTCAGCAGAGTAACTATTTACTTCTAAACTGAACACAGGAATAGGAAAAAACACTCGACGCTGCTCACAGCAAGGGCGTCCCACTCAAAAATATCAAATGCATGTCTTCTGGCTAACATTAATGAGCAAATTTTGACAAGGTTTGCCAATTCTAATATATTAAACTAACGTCTTCTTGCTAACATCAATGATTAAACTTTGACAAGCTTTTCCCATTCAAAATATGTAATGCCTATGATCGTGGAGTCCTGTCATAGCTTCTTAAATTGCCAATGGTCTCTGCAGACTAGTCATGTCACCGGTGTCTAATAATACTCTGTAAAGCTTCTCGGTTATTCCTTCTGTAATGTAGCGCAAACAGTGACTGCTTCTTTTTGCAAAGTGGAACGACCAACTGGACCCAGTAATGCAGCAGTTTGTCTTGGACACATTGGCTCCTTTTGTGAAGTTCAACTAAAATCGAAGTCGAAATAAAACTGAGCTTTAAATTCGATATCCCTGTAAGCAACAATAGGTATAAGGGAAACAATTACTGAGAAATAACGGTTGATGTCTTGTACTCCTAGAAGAAAAGCATCTACTGATCTACTTTATCTTAATGGGAAACAGAGCAGGAGAGTAGCAATTCTCCATCAGTGTGGTTCTTTCATATTGACTGAGACATTATCTTAACAATTCCTTGTTTCAACATGTATAAAGAACGACAAAGCAGAAAAGTACCATTCCTAAAACAATGCAACTGATTCATTTTAACAGAGACATTATCTTAACAATACCTTGGTTAAACATGTAGAAAGAACTACAAAGCAGGATAGTACCATTCCTAACAAGTGTTGCAGTTTTGAACTAAGATTCAGTAGTTAATTAATTCTGAGAGTGGCATTGCTTAATTTTACCAGCGGCATTAGATTAACAAAAAGCATAAACAGTTCCAGGGGAGAGTGGGCGCAACAACAATATGTGCTTCCATCTACTTATAAAGGGGGTGATGCAGAGTTTGTTGTAACAAAGCAACAAGCATCATGTCTGGGTTGGTCCCATTTTTGTTCACTACTTAATGGGAAAAGACAGCAATACAATAACTTCAATTCAACATTTATTTAAAACAGCACCAATATAAGTAGCACACATCTCAAAGCACACTACACAATCATGTGGATGAAGGCATGTACTGACCTTTCATGAGAAGACCAGGATAAAATACGAATCTGCCAACACGAATAGGAAATCCAATTTCGTTTTGTGCAGTTGCACTGAAATCAAGCAAAGTGTTTCGCGTAGCGAAGCAAAATGTAGCAATAGCAACAAGTTGAATAGATATCCCTGTTTAAACAGAGGCAAAAAAGGAATCAATTACTGGCTAATAAAGGAGGATGAAACACGCGGCCACAAAAATGGTAATCCCGCCAATCCTTAACAAGTGTTGCAGTTTTGAAATAAGATTTAGTAGTTAATTCTGAGAGTGGCATCAATTACTGGCTTATAAAGGGGTGGTCCCATTTTTGTTCCATTTTTGTTCACTACTTAATGGGAAAAGACAGCAATACAATAGCTTCAATTCAACATTTATTTAAAACAGTACCAATACAAGTAGCACAACATCTCAAAGCACACTGCACAATCATGTGGATGAAGGCTTGTACTGACCTTTCATGAGACGACCATTATAAAATACGAATCTACCAAAGCGAATAGGAAATCCAATCTCGTTTTGTACAGTTGCACTGAAATCAAGCAAAGTGTTTCATGTAGCGAAGCAAAATGCCTCAATAGCAACAAGTTGAATACATACCCCTATTTTAACAGAGGCAAAAAAGGAAATAATTACTTGCCGATAAAGGAGGATGAAACAAACGGTGACAGAAAGAAGCATCTAACTTATCTTGGATGGAAAACAAAGTAGGATAGTAGCATTTCTAAAACGGTTGCATTGATTCATATTAACAGAGACATTCTCTTGAAACAACATTCGTTCAAAAATGTAATTTACTTTTAACAGTGGCATTGCTTCAATTTTCCGGCGGCATTCTTAGATTAACAACAGCAAAATAGCTGTATGGGACATGCCAGCACCATGTGCGTCCACACGTATAAATGGGTGATGCAGAGTATGTAGCCAAGCAGCATATATGCGTTGGTCCCATATTTGTTCTCTTTGAACCTTTTTTCTATGTGAGGGCAGCAAATCTAGTCCTGCACAAACTACCCAACCCCCCAGTTTCTTTCCCTTTTCAACAAAGAGATCGGTTCCTTATAGATGTGTGTACTGGGTTACCCCCTTTTTCCCTTTTTGACCTACAAAGCGGCTGGATAGCCAGTCTATACTACTTTCCGCCCCTCCTTTCCTCATTGAACCACATCCTAGATTCTTGCTCCAGCCCACCGCACCCTTCTTTCCTCTTTGAACCAAGCCCTAGATTCGACTACAGATCGAAAAAGATCCACATGCAGCTAGAGCAACGACGGTTTCAAAGAAACTTATACCTTAGGGTCGTCGGGATGTGGCAAGGCGTGCGGCGGGAGGCCGGATCTGCCCACACTATGTACGGCAGCAAGGAAGAAGGGGTCGGTGGCCCTCCCGCACATGCACTGGGTGAAAGAGAACAGCGCAGCCGGCAGTGAATTGCCTCCCTCGCCGAAGGCGATAGAGTGAACGCTGCACCTCCTCCCCTTCCCGGTGCGACGGGATACAGACGCCTCCTTCACCAACTGTGAGGGAGGAGAGAGAGACAAGAGGCCAATGCAGTCTTGTTTATATCTGGTGAAGAGAGGGTGAGAGACTGCAAATATAGCAAACCCTAGCAAATGAACGCTGAGCCTCCAGCGTGTAACATATATTTAGTGCGGCGAGCGTGTGGAGAGTGCGAACCCTAGCGAACAAGCGCTGAGGCTCCCGCTTATATATATACTACTGTAGTACGGACTGAGCTCCGGTGCCTTCACTGCACCTGCTTTTGGCTGTATGATAGGTGAGCCAGCCACATTTTGGGCCCACCTGTCATAAACCCAAAGGCAGGTGCACTAAGTCAATGAAGCTGCGTCCATATAGTACTCTCGTGTATACTACTAATATATAGTGGAGTGGTTTTCTTATTCTCTCCATAACAATCGTTTTAAATTGTGTAAGCACGAAACAAAACTCTTTATTTAATGTATAGTGAATAAAACTAGTACTACTACTTCCGATGAACTAATGATCCACGCCCACGCGTCCTGGTCGCACTTCATGTCCTTCACGTGTGGTACACTACCCTCCCTTAAGTGAACAACCACACATGCGCCAAATTATCGAAAACGTGTGAGAGTGTGTACAAATAAAGAATTTTAATTTCAATTATCGGAAAGGTTTGAGAGTATTACAGAGTTTGACTTCAGTCAAATCTAATATGCGGAGTAAATAAAAATGGAGGGCTACTACGTCCATCCGGGTTTTTAGTCCACACCATTTTTTAAATCAAAGTTAATAGCTGGACAAATAAAATTACAGGGGAGCTGGAGACAAAGTTGTGAGAAGGCTTAGAAATCAATACAAAACTTATGCTCTTAGTACCAACGTCGATCCTTCTTCGAGGAAACATTTGGTTCATAGCCAATTGTGTGATAAAATTGCACCAACGTGAAAGACGACTGCGTCTCCAATGCAACCAAGGTGAACTAACGAAGGATATCATCTTTGTGCATAACAAGCAAAGAGCACTGATGGAAGACAACTTGTTTTTCATTGAAAATCGATCAGCTTCACCAGCCGACGCAACCATGAGCATCGATAGGTCATCATGGTGATGCATCATCCATTTGGCATCAAGTTTGGGTGAGGCACCTATGAAGTTCGACAAATCCTCATTGTGGTATGTTTCTTCTCAGTAATCAAGCTCGAGGAAGGAAGAACCACGTGGCAGAGGACAGTGAGGCGGAACAACATTGGCCATCCAATTTTGTGCAGTTCCACTAAAATTGAGGAAGACATGCCCGGGTATGGAGACACGCATCGCTGTTTCCAAAAATATAAAAAAGGGTTAGCAACGACATCTCAATTGTCAATAAGAATTAATGAAAAGTACACCAACAAACAGAAGCATCATAATTATCTTGATGGGAACTAAACCAGGATACCCGAGAAAAAAAGCATTTCTTCATTTAACCAGTGATAGTACTACCACCATATGGACAATGACCGCACAACCACCATGTACTTTTTTTCGAAACAACATGTATACCTCCACCGAGGCATAAATCAGGACAACTTTTTGAGTGGCATTTCCTCTATAATAGTACTACTAGTAGGTGACGTTGGACTAGCCGACGAACCCTAGCTACTATGCATGGGGAGCTGGGGAGTAGTCGCATAGAAGAAAACCCGCACGCAGTGACATGGGGAGCTGGACCAGTACAAGAAGTTATACCTCAGGTGGGCGAGATGTCGTTTAGGTGGGCGGGATCTGCCCACACGACGGCAACGAATAAGGGCGCGGAGGATCTTCATCCGCGCCAGTGCCGTCTCCGAGAGGACGGTGCACATCGACTTCCTCCGTCGCCTACGGCGACAATGTCAATGCTGCACCTCCTCACCTCCCGCAGCGGACAGGATTCGGCCGGATCTGTGACCATCGGTGAGGAGAGAGATAGAGTGGACACTTTCATCTTGTTTTGATATGGAGAGGGTGAGAGAGCGAGACGCGAGAAACTCTATTAAATAATAGGGCCAATCGCCCTATATCTTTGACTTGCACACACACACAATTTTGATGGCTCTCTTCATCGATCTCGCACCCACCCACTTGATCCTCTCCTCGACTCTATCGATAGCTATGACCCCTCCCTCTCTTCTCGTGCATTGCCCGACCCTCTATATATGATATGGATAGGCCTCCATTTCACACACATTGCATGCAAAATTTTGTTTGAGATGTCATCGACACGTATTCTCACAAATAATTCACGAAATCAACCCCCCACCCACCCCCACCCCAAAACAAAAAACACTCACGAACGTGGTTTGTATCTCTCACACACACCCACGTAGGTGGGGGACGTGCATGAAGAGAAGAGGTGCATGCACGACGCACGTACTCCCGTCTCTTTCCCAACCACGCCCGTGCGGGTACACGGTGGAGCTCATTTCTGTACGAAAAAGGCAACCCACGTGGTAATTTGGCACGTGTACTGGTTGTCCACTTGGTGGAGGGAGGATCGTCTACCACGGATGAACAAACAAACTGCGACTTGACGCGTTATGTTAAATTAAAAAAAGAGGCAAACCATGTGGGGCCTACCTTGAACCACATGCGGATGTATATAGATGCATTTTAAGTGTAGATTCATTCATTTTGCTCCGTATGTAGTTCACCTAGTGGAATCTCTACAAAGACTTATCTACCTAGTGTAATCCCTCCGTCTAGGTGTGTAAGTCATCTTATGAAAACTAAATAATCGCAAAATACTTAGGCGTGGTGCATTAACTTCTACCTCGTTTCTTGTTTCTTGACATATCAACAAATAAAAGATGAGGGGTGTGCATGCTTTTAATGAGTTGAGACTACAAACACGACATGCAGTGGTTAGTTCATTACATGCAATGCTATTAATTAGAAATAAACATTAATATCTCTCGTTTTCCCCTCCTCCTTGGTCACGGTGCACAACCTAAGATGACTTACTCACCTAGACAGTAGTGGTTTTAAACAAAATACGCGCGTTCCCGGAAAAAATAAACGAAAACTGGTGGACAATTTTTTAAGGGTCTGTCTAGGACACATCTAAGTTGATGTCCACTCTGTTTGTGGTCTTTTTTTTGTCCTAGTTTTTTTTGTTTCTTGTTGCTGTACATTATATACTTGTGGGAGCTTAGATGTGATATCCTTAAATAACATCAGTAGATGTGAATTAGACAAACTGATTTTCTAACGTACCAAGAAAGAAAACTCGATCAAAAACACGCCCCCGCTTCCAGGTCGCGAGAGTCGTCGCGCACACACACATAGACATAGACATGCATATCTGTGTTTACTACATAAAATTCCATTTTCATCTCCATCTCCAATCATATTTGTCCAACTGGCACATTATTTACGTTGTTAATTATATACGCAGCAATATTAACGTACATCATCTCTTGTTTGCGCATGTCCGGACCGCTGCCACGGCCGTCCTGATCAACCCGAACCCTCTTCATCACCCGCGCGTGCTTCCCGCCTGAAACGGTCAGTGCCGCATTCATGCCCGGCCAGAGCGGACGCGACCTCTCACTGGCGCCGGCATTAAAGCAGCGCGCCGGCCGAGAGAGCGTCGCCCGCGCCGCTTACGGGTGCACGCGGCTACTCTGCGTTCAAAGGTCACAATAGCCGGCTACAACATGCATGTAAAAAGTTCTTGGGAGTCCGTGCTACAGCTAGCTGTCCTCCCCCAACTCGTCAATCTCTTCCAGTAGTGCTAGTACTCCATGGCGCGGTCCATAGGCAAGCAGGCAGGAAAGTTATCGTATACTACTCAGTTTGTGGTGAGTGGCATGCCGAGCGACCGTGTGGGGTCGAGCCGTGGAGGAGGGTGAGACATGAACATGATAGACATGATTTAAACGTTGGTTTTGCTCGATGGCGCGATCCAACGAAACGAAACATTGGTTTCTCTCTGTTTCCATTTTTTCTCCAGAAAAACGGAAACTTTCCACTCCATTTTCATTCCTATTCCAAGGTTGCCCCGTTACAACATTCCATCAAATACAATGGAAAAACTAACATGCATGGTGATGCATCTCAATGATTCACAGATCATAGCCAATATTTACTTCACAACTAAAGAAAAAAGTTGTGAGAGCGTGTATGAAAGAAAAACTACTGATGGGGTCACTACGACTTAAACCCTAAACCCTAAACATGATTTAATTTCCTAGCCAGGTAGAACCTGTCGAAGGAAAGACGGCTGGCACCCTTGGATCATACGATGCTTTTGTGCAGTTCCACTAAAATTGACCTGAGCATCCCTGATGGCAAATATGTTGAAGAAGTGTGACTAGAATAATAGTACTGGCACTAGTTCATGAGACATAAAGTCATCACAAGTAGAAGCCAGTAGAAGTAGAGAAAGATCGACATGGAGATGGGGCTACGGCAGTGGAGCAAGCCGGCTCCAAAAGGAAGATGGACTATACCTGGGACGTCGGGCTATAGCTAGAAGGGCGGTTGGGACGCGGCATCGGCCCATACCGCGGTGACCCCCGATTGGGATGCACCGACCGTGGGTTTTCTCCCTCGCCGATGTCGACCTCGTCTACGCAGAACATTGTTCCCTTCCCCCAACTGCGGGATCATGCCCGTCGTTCTATGCTTGTGAAGAGAGCAACCTAAGCAAGCAGGCTTGTAGCTTAGGCTCCTGCTAGTGTGTATATAGTGGTTTTCTTTTTATCTCCATATCAACCATTTTATATTGCGTATGTGTCATTCAAGAGTGAAATGATGGTTGCTTCTTCCGACTAACTTACTATGTGATTTGACTGCTCGTTAGTGGCCCCTACACGTACTCCCCCTACGTGTATGCAACAGTCACACTTGTACACATGGACGCAAAAACACGCGCGACGCCCTAATGCATGCATGTCCGAGCACATGACGGAACACACACGGTCACACTTAAGTGCTCAACCTACACGTGCATGCACACACATACTCAGTCAGGGTGAGCTAGTGACTGTATAAACACCGGAAAATATATATATTGAGCGCAATGAGCGTATTATGAAGTCCAACGACCAGTGTCTTGGCTGATCGTCCTAAGAATGCTTATATATGAATAAAACTCTCTCATTTACCCGCAAAAAAGATTAAGCCATATTAACCGGAAAGGAGGGAGTATGGACTAGCACTACTTTTTGGTGTGTCCCGTCAACTCGCAGAACGAGGAGAAGCTTGCATGAAGCTCGCTTACGCCTTTTGACTAATGCAACCTACCCTCGGTGGACATGCATCAATCCACTTGGTGTCAGATTGTCAGAGGCATCCACTGTAGTACCCAACATATGGAGTACCATCATTGTTCGACTTCACGAAGAGGCGAAGAGCCAAGCGTAGTAGTACGAGTAGTACTACTACTAGAACCGCATGGTGGAGCGTCTGTACTCTTATTTTTTTTATCTCTGATAAAGTACACGTTTATTGCGGAGAAGGGCGAAAAACGGCAGCCCAACATGTAATGAATGATATCGATCAACCAACCATGCTCGAATATATCTTGGCCTCCGTGCGAGCCCGTCTGTGTGTTCTAGCTCCTCGTCTCTCTCAAGGAACGGCGGGTTGGCTCTTTGCCTTCAATTGAGATCGGTTTGCTCACACTCCTGTCCCACATATCAGTGATATGCCAAGAGGAGGTGCGTCGACCGACTGGCCATACGCGTACTTGGTTTTGCACCTTCATACTACTCCTCCCTCCGTCACAGTTTACCGGGCGCACTTCATTATGATGCATTTCTCTCAATGCATTTCCAGCACCAAAGAGACTTTAGATGCGTTTGGTTTAATGCTCAATTAATTAGGGCGTCGTAACCGCAATCAAGTCCACAATTTTCTCTCCATGTACTCTGTACTACTACGGAGTGAAGTACGTGCATGCATGTGTGTACCCGGGGTGGAAGCACTGCATGCATGTGTGTACGCATTATTCCTCTAGTAATAGACGCCATGCTATAACTACCAATGCTATTTGTCAGACCGATCGCTAGTCACCTTGGTCCCACAGATTTGTTTTCTTTTTCCTGAAGCGCGTTGTATAAATAGTGACGGATGGAGTAGTATGAGCGGATTCAAAGAAGAGCGTATTGATGGTTGCTTCTTCATAGCAACTTACAGTGGGAAAGGTGGGGCTTATGATTTGACTGCTCATTACTCACTATTAATGCGGCGCAACAACCGGGCCGAGTCTCCCATGCGGTTGTGCACTACCCCCTCGGTTCTTAAATATACTCCGAAGTATTTGTCTTTCTAGAGATTTCAACGAGTGACTACTCAAATATTTGTCTTTTTAGAGATTTCAAATGGACTGGCACATAGGGATGTATATAGACATATTTTAGAGTGTAGATTCACTCATTTTGCTCCATATGTAGTCACTTGTTGAAATCTCTAGAAAGACGAATAGAATATTTAGGAACGGAGGGAGTACACATACGAAGCAAAATGAGTGAATCTACACTCTGAATATGCCCATTTGAAAATTGTAAAAAGATAAATATTTAGGAATGAAGGGGTATAATTTTGTGCATGGCACATGGACCTGGATGATGAAGAGGCTTCTGGCAATGCTATCAAGCTTCCATCATTTGTTTACATAATTGACGTACTATACAAATAATTTTCCAGCGACATGAAATTGTACAATGGTGTGAGCTTTCAGCTTTTATTTCGCGTGTCTTGCCATCGATGCTCTTTTGGAAACAATAAAAAACTAACTCCCTTGCTAATGCATGTCAATTATTAGCAGATCAGAGCTAATAATTACATCACAACTGAAAACAGAGTTGTGAGAAGGTGTTAAATTAAAATTGATCCATGCTTTCATTGGCAGCAACGTCCCCCCGGCTCTGTCTAAATCAACAAGGCATGTTGGGGAAAAAAGTAGCTGTCTGGAGCATGCAACATTCCGATCATTTTGTGCAGTTCCACTAAAATAGAACCGAGCATCCCTGTTCCAAAGATATTATGTGTGATTACGATAATAGAGGACTGCTGATGAAACAATAAACACACAAATAGAAGACGGTCACCTTTGCAGTCTCTCTTAAGACTAACTAGTTGGAGAAGATTAGGCTCGGAGTTGGATGAGGAGGATAGAGCAAAACCAATCTCCCTTTGTGTAGTCGCACTGAAATGTAGAGACGTTGCCCGTGTGACATTTTAGTACAACTGCACAAAACACTCTTAAGAAAAAATTGATTTGTGCAGTTCACCAAAAGGTCGCAATAGCAACGAGGTGAAATGGATAGCCCTGTTTGCAAAAAAGAGGTAGAAAGGAAACAATTACTGGCCAATAACAGTTGATGACACATGCGACGACAAAAAAGAAGCATATTCCTTGTCCTAAGGGAAGATAAAAACACGGTTGTGTTTGTCTAAAACGGTGTGAGGACGAGAATGCAATATGGAAAGTACGCCGGACGAGCTACATTTTGGGCAAAGAACTATGGAAGATCCACATGCAGCAACGTGGGAAGACAGGCAGTGGACCAAGGCCGGAGGGGATACCTGGAGGTCGTCGGGATGTAACTAGGTGAGCGGCGGCGGGCGGAATCTGCGAGCAGGTGGCGTAGGCCCTGCCGTGCTGGAGCTTGGTCAGAGAGAACGACGTGTACCGCACATCGGGACGTGCTGCCTCGGCGCCGTCGAACGGAAAAATGATACACTTCCTCCCTTTCTCCCGGCGGACGGAATGCGGCCGGATCAGTGACCACGGTGAGAGAGAGCGAGAGGCCACCGCACTCTTTCCCCGGCGGACGGGATGCGGCCGGATCAGTGACCAATGGTGAGAGAAAGAGAGGCCACCGTAGCCTTGTGTGAGATACTCTGAAGAGCGACAAACTAGGCAGGCAAGCTCCATTGTATATAGTGAGTGGACTACCTTTTTCTCCATAAAAATCATTTTATATTCTGTGTACGTGCCATTGAGCGCTATAACTTTATTTAAAAATAACGCGGCAATGCGTCAAGTCGAACTTTGTTTCGTGCACGCGTGGTACACGACCTCCCTAGGTAAACAACCGCTACAAGCGTTCAAATTAGCACGTGGGCTGCCATTTCGTAAAGAAATGAGCTCCACCGTGTACCCGCGCGGGTGTGGCTGGGAACGAAGCGTGAGTACGTGCACAGTGCACCTATTCTCTTCTTGTATACGTACACCACCTACGTGGGGTTGTGTGAGAGAGATACAAACCTAGAGAGATATAGTGTGTGGGTTCTTGAGAGTTTTTTTTGGGGGGGGGGGTCAATCAAAAAATATAACATGTGCAATGTGTGTGAAATAGAGTCATGGATATAACATATATATAGAGGGGGCGATCCACGAGAAGAGAGTGTAGGTATCATCGGCTTGAGGTGTCCATAGAATCGAAGAGAGGGATGATGTGTGCGTGTGTGCGCGCACGATCGATAAAGAGTGCCATCGAATTTGTGTGTGCCCACGTCAAAGATATAGAGTGGTTGGCCTACTGGAACGTGAGAGGGGACATGTGCAGTTTGTCTCTATGGCATGGATACTTACCTGCAGTGCTCGACTATCGGTGTGTGGTGGGGGAAGAGGGAGGCCCAATTAACTATAGAGGTACAATGGCTGGTATATGTGTGGAGGAGGAGAGAGGCCTACCTCATGTATTAAGGAGATCGATCTGCCTCATGTATTAAGGGAGATCGATCGACATCCATGCATATGTGCAGGAGAGGAATAAGGTTGGGAGAGAGATAGAGCTATACTGTTGGAGGGGGTGGTAGTGGAGTTGCTTCTAACAAATGGTGGGATAGGCTTGCTAGACAGACAGGGGGCACGCCCGCAGTATCAATAAGAGAGGAGATGGCTGCTTGTTGTCTGTGCACGTGCGTGTGAGAGACGGGTCAAGAGGCATGCACGAATGATGAGGGGGGACGATGTGGCTGTGGTAAGCAGACGTAACTACATAGGAAGATCAATCGCCCTTTG
>NC_057810.1:503640511-503652764 GCF_018294505.1 Triticum aestivum | reverse complement strand
GGGGGGTAGTTAAAGTCGATCTAGGTATATGTTGGGAGATCGATCGGTATACATGCATGTGTGTGTTAGAAGCAAATGAGGCACGAGGAGAAGGATAGAGAGAGAGGGATGCATGTAGGAGGTGGTACGAGAGGCATACTATATCGAGGGGGGAGGAGTGTGCGAGTACGAGAACGATGAAAAGAGTGGTGGGAGTGAGGCATGGACGGTGACAAGAGAAGAGGGGAAGCTTGTGTTTGTGCTAGGCACACCTGGCTAGAGAGGCATATCGATCGATGTGTGACGTAAAGAAGGAGCTGGGGGGCCTACACACACCGTGGGTGAACGACCTAAAGTGAAAAGACGAATTTGCGCGATGGAGCTAGAGAATGCTGACGGAGGGTAAGAGGGATGCGGGCGTGTGCATGCACAAGAGAAAGTTAGCGCTAACTACAAAGATAAGAGGGTTGTGTGGGTGTAAAAGACGAATAGAGATCACATATACTTCATTATAAAAAGCGAATTCGGATATTTGAAGAATTTATCATAGTGTTTTAAACTGACGCATGTGTGAATATATATAACGGTGATACACTTGGTGTGGTTATGAACATGTTATACTACATTCAATATATTTTATCTCTACTCTTATAAAAAACGGAGTTGTTGATGATGGTGTGCTTACCATCCTGCATTATAGGCCGTCTGATTTATATCTGGCGGATAGCAAGGAAACTATGATGGTTGAAGTTGGCAACAATCATGATTGTAGATTCTTATTGAAATAGAGAAACGAATTCAAATTTAGTTCGAATTGCAGCGGTAGTATAGACATTTGGAATGCACTAAAATGTTGGTATGAGTAGGTTACATGCATTATACAACAAGCGAAAAAAATTAATCAGTCATAACATGGATACTCCCTCCTTCCATCTATATAGGGCGTAATGAGATTTTTAAGACCGCCTTTGACTATTGACAAGATTAATAGTACATGACATGCACAATGTAAATATTATATCATTGAAAGAACCTTTCACAGACGAATTTAACGGTGTGCTTTGTGTAGGTTGCATGTCATATATCATTGCTCTAATATTTGGTCAAAGTTAGCATCAAAAAACGCATTAGGCCCTATATAGATGGAAGGAGGGAGTAGCTTTGAATAGCATTTGTATAGTAAAACGGGGCAAGGCTCTCTCTTTGTGTGGTGTGAATAGTTTTATTTTTTTTCGATTTCTTTTTGGTTGAGGGAAGTGCGGATTGATTTGGTACGTACAAGTACAATATTACTACACGTGCGGCCTGTCCCTAAAATTCAACCCGCGTCTTGTTATATCCCGAAAATTCAGATATCGTGCTCTCAAAACTGGCGCCTTCCCAACCCGCGCCACGCTATCCCAAAATTACAACGCGCGTGAAAACTCCCTCCAGCTGCCAAATCCCGACATGCAAAATCCCCCTTCTAACCCTGAGCTGAAAGGGCCGCTAGTTCAAATCGGTGGGGGGTACTTTTGTAACACACCCTACATTTTGGACAAGCGCATCCCTAAGTCATGCTTCACCCCCTCCCATCGCCCCCTTTTCGCCATTCGAAATTCCAGGCCGCCATAACCTCGCCGCTCCAGCCGCGAAACCCCACCCTCCTCCGTCTGCCACGTCACCGCTGCCGAGACGGAGCCTCTTCCCCGACGACGCCGTCCACCGCAACAGCTTGACGTGCCTCGTCCACCTCCCCGGATGAGGATCCGTCATCCATCTCGCCGTCCCACTGATTCAGACGCCCCGTCCTCCACCTCCAAGGAGTTGCTCCGATGATCGCCTCGTCTATTACGACTGCTCCATCCCCACAGCGCCGCCTTAACCTGCTCCACTGGAACTGCAACATCCTCACCGACTCCTCGGATGAAGCCGAGGCCTACTCGGCGCCACCAAAGAGGTTGTACACTCATCGCATCGCACCTTCTCCTTAACTTGACCTCCCGGCGCCGACGGTGCTCCATCCCACACCCCCATGGAGCGGCTACCTTGAAGCCGGCGCCGCGGGCGACATCTCCACGGCGACTCTCCCCCAGTGCGAGGCCCCTTCGGCAGCGGCGTCCATACCAGCCGGATCTGCTGCTGCTACTCCGGCTCTCGCTCGCTCGCTCGCGCTGCTGCTGCTTCTCTGGCTCTCGCTCCATCACTCGCTCGCCCAGCTGCTGTTGCTGCTGCTTCGGCTCTCGCTCCATCGCTCGCTCGCCCAGCTGCTGCTGCTGCTCTCCCCCTCGCTCGTGCTGCTGCTCTGCTCCGATTAAGCCACACTTCAGTTGACTGAATCGACTTTTGGGTTAGTCAATTTTTAGGGGTTGGGGGGGCTCGCCGGAGTTAAGGAAGAACCACCCGCAGCGGGGACGGGGGCTCGCCGCAGAGGTAGGGCGGGGGGCCTACAGGGCTGGCCGGGGCGGCGGTGGCGAGTTGTTTTGGGGCGGCGAGGCTGTGCTGGGGCCGGCGGTTCGACCGGTGGTGGCTGGCGGCTCAGGGGGGCGCAGATTGAAGATGAACTGCAGGCCCTCCCTAAACTACATGTCAAGTGCCTCTCTGCTACCATTGCATTCAGTTTCGACAATAGCATTCAGATTCCACAGTAAATTTCAGTTTCGACAGTTTAGTTCAGAGTCAACAGTTTTTACCTCATCTGTTGTAGTCAGGTGGTTTTTGGTGATGTTAATTTTACATCCATTTTACATCATATACTGGAGATGCTATTAGAATCCCACTTGAGATTGACGATGTATGTCTTGTGCTGCTTTAGCCTTTATGTCTTACAGCTCACTGGAGCTGCTCCAACGACAGAACAATCCATCACAACGGAGCAGTGCCCTGGACGCCGTCTACAGATTCCTCAGATCTTCCTGCACACCTTCGATAGCCACCTCTACCTCAACTGCTTCAGCGACCAACCCAATGATGCTGAGGTCGACACGGCTACGGCAAAGAGGTTGTACACTTGTTGCATCACTTATTACTATACATTCACGTTGATCCATTAGGGCTATTTTGGTTCAACGGAAAAACATCGATCCACTGGTTGTTACCATCGCTCTAAATTTTTGCATGCCCTCCTTACATAATCTCACCATATTTTTTTGTATGCATGTTCTGAGGCGGTTTCAGACGCTGTTGACCACTCCTATTTACCCCCCAAGGTGTTTGCTCTACCTTGGCATGATTATGTTAGTCATATCATGCATATGTTGCCTTGCAGTGCCTACTTTTGACATCATATATGTCATCTGCTTAGTTTAGACATGTTCTGTAATGCCACCTGTTTAGTTTCTATATCATATATGGGAATTATGCAGTCTCATGTATTTTAGCCAGCCATAATATATGTGAAATGTGCAATGCCATCCTGTTTAACTAGGCATCATATATTTGAATGATATCTTGCCCATCCTTTTCTTCATTACATTTCCATTTGTCGACAATGTTTGTACATTAAACTACTCTTCCTGTGAATCAGCCATTTGGGTGGGAGATGGAAAAATCTGGAGTGAAAACAAGGCCTTCAGAGCAGACAGTGCTACCTGTCAAAGCAGATCTCTTGTTGGGTCCCGATAGCTCCTTAGAGATGGATTCAGAGACAGATGACCAGTCCTATTCCCCCACTGAGGTGTATGCTCTAACTTGGCACGGTTATACTGCTCATATCATGCATACGGTGTCTTGCATTGCATAGCTTAGACATCATATACACAAAATTCAACACCATGTTCTTAGTTCAGACATCATATCGAATGCCCTCTGTTTAGCATATAAATCACATATGTGAATTAAATGATGCGATCTTGATTACTTAGATAACATGTAGGTGAATTATGTCATGCGATCCTGTTTAGTTATTCATCATATCTTTGAATTATGTTATGCTATGCTTTCTAGTTTAGATAGACATCATATATGTGAAATTATGTCATGCTATCCGTTTTAGTTAAACAACATGCATGCCAATTATTTCATGCCCTCTTTTTCCCACACTATCTATTGCATCTGTCTCTCATACAATGTCTGTACATTCAACTATGTTTCCTGTTTATCAGCCATTTGAATTGGAGCGGGTGATGCCAGTATCTAGCGGACTAAAAACACGGTCTTCAAATAAAACAATGCTACCTCTTGGTGGAGATAGCACCCCGGTTGTACATGCACAAGAACCAGCCCTACCACACATAACCCAAACTCTCGCAGATTGTACCCCTATTGCGATGGACAGAGAACCAGCTTCACCCAATCTAACCCCAACCCCAGCTGATAGTAACCCAGTTCCTGTTGACACAACACCATCTCCACCACAGAGCTCCCAAACAAGAGCAGTTAGTAAGGCAGCTCCAGTGCCCAAAGGGCCAGTACTATCACGACGAACCCCAACTCCACTAGTTAGTACGCCTATTCCTGTGGAGGAAGCACAACCAGCTAGTCGTAGTTTAGCATCTATCGCATTTGATGTTGTTAAATCGTATGTGTGTATCTTCCCATCTTGGAAATATTATACTGAAGATGAAGGAAAATGCCAGTTGCAGGTGTTTGTCCAGGAGTTATGTGTAAGTAATGTTATTCATGGCAATTACTTTGCTTTGTCCCATACATGCTACCTCCATGATGGTTATAATACAGCAAATTTTCCCATTTTTCTCTATAGAGAAGGACCGATTTGGAAACTCAGGATGAGGTAACCTGTGCTAATACCTTTGCTATCTTCAAGAATGCTTGGTGGCAGTATCAGAATTACCTGAAGAAAACGTACTGCATCGGCAAAGAAACTCATCAAATTCCCTTACATTCTCCTGAGACACATTTACTGGATGATGACCGGGAATGCCTTGTTCTGTACTGGTCCCGAACCAAGAATGTGGTAAGGTCTATGAGCTCATTTTCTATTTTTAAGTATTATATTCATGCGTCTTACCGTACTCTGTTCATGTAGAACAAGTGCCTAAACCTGAAGAACAACTGTTCTAATTTAAGATTCCATTGCTATCATAGTTCAAAAATGCGCTAGGCGTTAATTGTGCGTTTTGCCACCGCCTTGCGCTTTATTGACCAAAGCGCATGCTTATGCGCAGTTATGCATAGATTATGCGTAGTTATGCGCAATGCGTTTTGCCAACGCCTAGAGCCTAGGCGCGCTTAAGCGCTCACTTAGGCACACCTTTTTTAACTATGATTGCTTTGCTCTTGTATCACTGTATTTACTCATACAAACTTATTTTTAAATTGAAGGATCCAATCGAAACTCCAATGGCATAGTAGGTATGTTCACACATGTTTCTTTAACATGTTTTCTCTTATCAATAGCTCTGTTGATTTCAATTTCAATTGTGTATATAGTTGACTTTCATATCATGCACATTACTAGCATCACAACAGAGCCAATAGTGTTGTTGTACATGTAGACCCATGGTACCCATCTGAAATCTTGTTGTGCCGTGTAGTTTCCCACGCTTTGTATTCTTTCACTGCTGCTTTGTCTTGAACTGATATGATTTGAATCGTGTCTCTATTTTGATTTGGCAAGACAATGTAGTGACCATAGGACATAGATATATGTTTGTTTGATGCTTTTATTATGTACTAGTACTTGGCAATAGAAGACTTGGTAGTTTAATCCTATCCACCTTACTACTGAACTAGTTCACCGAAATGAGTTTCATATACTAGTACATGCTAAAGTTGTTATGTGTCTGCTTGTTTCTTCTTTTAGAATGCTGACAGAATATTGGGGAAGAGTGCCTTATTAAGCAATGGTAAAGTAAGTAATGCAGATAAGGTTCAGGATAGTGACACATCCTTGTTGGTCTCCAACAAAGCTGATAAAACAGCTAAGGAAGACTATCTTGAAGACAGCGAGACAACCCCAAAGTCCTGTCTTGGTTTAGTGTTCGAGTTACTGGCCACTACCGCTTGCACAAGCTATTCAAACTCACTGTCTGAATCAGTTCGGTTTCTTGAGTCTCAATTACAAGCTGAAAGACATTGATCAGCTGTGCTACGACAAGAAGCGGAAGGACTGCGGAAGTCCCTGGAGCATTCAGATGCATACTTTCTGGTGCAACAGAAAGCGTTGGAGGATTTTAGCGCCAAAGAAGACAAAGCTAATCAGCTTGCTAAGCTTATTGCCAGCATGGTGGATACCCAGGATAACATTTCTTGAGCTCTTCTGAAGTTGTTTCAGTTATGCTCTTGTTTTGCTGCCGCGTTTATTTGCACTGGTGGCCAATTTTGACGGCCAGTGTATGTAATGTGCTGCTTTGTTCCCTATATTTGCACTGGTGGCGAACTTTGATGCCCAATGGATGTAATATGTGTAATAGGGGTAATAGGCTAGCGTTAATTGCTTGCTTATTTATTTCCTTATTGTCTTGTTTAGTTGTTTGCTTGTAGTCACTGCAGTTCTTTTTCTGTTTTTTTTCTAGTGGCCACAATAGCCTATTTTTGGTAACTAGGCCAAAATAATCATGGCAACACACGGACTGTTGTAACCATGGGCCTCCTGCAGGCCGTATGATCCATGGGCCTTCGTCCGGTCGTAGGATCCATTGGCCTTCTATACGGGCCGTAGGATCCATCGGCCTTCTATACGGGCCTTAGGGTCCATGGGCCTTCTATGGGCCGTAGGGTCCATGGGCCTTCTATGGGCCATACGATCCATGGGCCTTCTACGGGCCGTACTATCCATGGGCCTCATACGGGCCGTATGATCCATGGGCCTTCTACGGGGCGTATCACCATTTCGCCAATCATGGGTCGTACTATTCCTGGACCATAACGGGCCGTTAATAGGCCGTATTTGATAACTCTATGAAAACAGCCCAACGGTTTTTTGACATGAAAACGGCCCAATGTATTAACGGTCCGCAAACGGGCCGACTATAACGATGGGCTGAATTTGGCCACAAGCAGAAAATAACAGTAATGAGCCGTATGTAACCGAATGCTGCAAATGAGCCCAAGAATTAATGGGCCCTGAGAAGGCCAAAAGATAACTTGGGCTGGAAATGGCCCAATGGAATAACGGGCCATTAATGGGTATAAAGTGATTCACTGTTCATTACGGGCCACTTTCACCACGGCCCGTTAATGGGCCAAGAGTTATAAAGGTCCTCATATGGGCCGAAAGAAGTCATGGGCCACACATGGGCCGGAAGTTAAAACGGGCTGAATCATATTGGACGGCCCAGATGACGCTACTGGGCCTAATTCGGATAGGGCGTTACGGGCCCTGGGTTAGCGGGTTGTAAATGGGCTATATGTGAACAGGCCGTTAACATGCTTTCGTTGGGCCGGCCCGCCACCTTTTGACCAAGTCAAACGGGCCGACCTTTTCACAGGAATGGGCCTCTGTTGGGCCATGCCACGTGTCGCCGTATCATAGGCGCCTTCGGTCCAATGAGCGGATGACATCTGTCCCAGCGGTGAGCCGACACGTGTTTCCTCCAGCCAATGATGATTTTACACGTGGTAAATCCCCATTGGTCGGGGCTGTTAACGGGTTATCGGATCCAAAACCCGACCCGATAGCTTAACGGTGTTCCGTTACGGTGGATGCCACGTGTCGGTCACCCTTGACGAAAGCACTTCTGTGACGCGTGATTTATCGTCATGGAAGTGGACACTTCCGTGATGATAATTTTGGTAATGTCATGGAACACTTCTACGACAACACATGTATGACTATCTTGATTCTATCATAAATTTGTCATGGATGTACATGCATGACAAAAAACGCGACCTACTGTGACAAACACGTATCATCACGGAAGTGTATTTTTTTTGTAGTGTTAAGTCCCAGCAAGCCGAAACCACCAAAGCCAAAGATGAGCTGAAGGGTGCTTTAATATCCATGGAACAATTGAAGGATAACTTTAAGAACGAGTGGGCAGGCTGGGAAACTGAAAAAGCTGCTTTGCTGAAACGGGCTGAAGATGCTGAAGCAGCACTTCAACCGGTAGCAGAAGAGCTGACTGGCTTAAAGCGGCAAATCAATGTGATGAATTCTGCTATCTTTGGTAAGTACTCTTTTTTAGCTGTTTAGTAAACATCTTTGACACTGCCGGTTTAATAGCAATTTCTTAAAGCGTTGCAGGTAGTCGTGTTGCTCATCTTGGCTCAGATATGCGCATGAAGTTAAAAGCAGCCTATACCTTGATAGAACAACTGTATACTGACGCACAACGAGTTATCTGCGCAGCCTCACACAACAAACCGCCACCAACCTTAATCAAGGATACGTTGGCCAAGTTATCTATGACTCCTGCTCAGCTAGAAGAGATGAAGAGATTTGCTGCAAGGGCTGGCGCTTTATCTGCACTAACTCGGACCAAGGCTTGGATAGATGATCTTGATCCGGTAGACATTGGAAATGGCTATCCTAGCCAACAAGAAGACGGGTCAGAATTTGATAATGAAGCCCTCAAAGACTTGACGAAGGAAATGCACCCACTTGCCAGCAGATTAGCTGAAGAAGTTGATTTGTCTGTCCATCGGTCCAACTATGATGCGAACAACAAGCGGATCGAGGCATCTGTGAATGAAGTGCAGAATCTTATCCCGCCAATCCGTAAGCACACTTATGCCCCTGACATTGAACCGTCAGATCTTATAAGTGATGAAGCTGTCTTCCGAGCTTTGTCTGGAATTGACTGGGCCAACATTGACTTCCAACCAGTGCATGGGGAGGAGGAGGGTGAACCGGCGCAAGATGATCCATCAACTTCACGTCAACCTGGTGACGAGTCGTGATCCGACAGCCGGCTTAATTTCCACAGACTATGTTCTGTGCAACAAACAATCATTATTTTGGGCATCAAAGCGCCTTGTAATAGGCTAGTTGAAATACTTTGATCTGCTGCCATCGTGCACTGCTATATGACACTGTTTGATCCGCCATGATTAGTGTTATGCTTGCTGATATGCCTTGGTAATTTCATGCAATCCTTGTGTCTGCATAAAAAAGTTGTCCTGGCGGTTTACCGCCGGACGGGTCATAATGCCCAATACAAAGCCTAGTTTATAACCAAGGCTGCAAGAATATCAAAGTATAAAATAGATCATACCTGTGATATGAAATCATATTGTTGGTTTACCAACTGGATTGTAGTAAGGGTGAGAACCCAAATCTTGAGTGTTGATAACTCCCACCACGCTATGCTGGCGTATAATAAGTCATGCCGGGTTATGATAAATACCGGATGATCATCCTGGCGACATATAGTCAATGCCAGACCAGGTTAATAAACGCCGGTTTAAAATTGAATGTGGTCTGACAACTTGTAGCTGAAAGCCAAGACGGGTTAACAAACACTGGGTTAATTTGTGACTGATAGTCATGCCGGGTCAATAGACACCGGTTCAACATAAAATTTTATCAAAGAGAAAAAATCTTGACAAAGGCAAATAAAACCATGTAGTCGAGGCTTTTCAAGGGCTGCCAGGCCCAAATTCGAGGCTTTTCATGGGCTGCCATGCCACTAAGTTAAACCATTTTGCAAAGCCTTTCAAGATGGGCCTCCAACTAACCAATTGTCATTTTAACTTTGACAAGTTTAGGGTCTGTATAAGATTGACTTGTCAAACGTTCGGCGGGTCATGCCAGGATTACCTGGAAAGGAGTGGCTTACTTGATAAAGGCAGGTTAACCCGGGGTTTTAGGTGAATACACCAGGCTTCCAAGCCGTGCTTGATAGCATATTACAAGGGTCCTTTCAAACTCTTTGTTGCATTGCACAAAGAGCCTCCAAGTAACTTTGTGAGCTGTGCTCTATGGGTGCCTATGTTTGAGCTGTGCATAGCAACTAGGCTCTCTTTGGCCCCTTGGGTGTGAAGCTCCCAAGCTATATTGTGGCGTGATAGCCGGATTAATGGACAGAACTCTGCTTTGTCAGCTGAAGCCCCCATGTAACCAAGAGATATTGGAAAAAACAGCAGAGGCCCTGCTTGTAGCAAGGATGCCGGTTTATTATATTGATCATAATATACATTGTCAAGAATATGTACATAAGAGGAGCCTATGTGTAACGCCCTCGATGCGGCTATAACTCCCACGTGTCGAGGCACGACTTAGAGGCATAACCGCATTGAAAGCAATGTCGCAAGTCAGGCAATCATTACAACATCCCATGTAATATATAATAAAAGGGGGAGATAACATAGTTGGCTTACACTCGCCACGTCACATCAGAGTACATAAATAACATCCATCAAACAAGCACTCATGGCCCGACTACGGCGCCAAAATGGAAAAGACCCCCAACATGCGACAAGGTCCTGAATCGATAACCCCAACTAGGCACCACTACTGATCATCCGGAAAAGATACGTAGTAACGCTGAGAGTCCTCGTCGAACTCCCACTGAAGCTCGTAATCGTCAACTGGAGCAGAAACACCTGAACCTGCATCTGGAGTTGTAGTATCTGTGAGCCACAGGGACTCAGCAATCTCACACCCACGCGATCAAGACTATTTAAGCTCATAGGAATGGATAAGGCAAAATATATGTGGAGCTGCAGCAAGCGACTAGCATATGTGGTGGCTAACTTATACGCAAAAGAGAGCGAGAAGAGAAGGCGAAGCACGAGCGAGAAGCTAAAGGAACATCCTGCGCAAGCATAACTCCAACACCGTGTCCACTTCCCGGACTCCGCCGAGAAGGGGCCATCACGGTAACACACACGATTGATTCATTTTAATTAAGTTTAGTTCAAGTCATCTACAACCGGACATTAACAAATTCCCATCTGCCCATAACCGCGGGCACGGCTTTCGAAAGATCAATCCCTGCAGGGGAGTCCCAACTTAGCCCATGACAAGCTCTCACGGTCAACGAAGGAATAGACCTCCACCCAAGACACACCGATCAGACTCGGTATCTCGGTACAACAAGATGATTCGACAGGTTAAAACAAGTCCAGCAACACCGCCCGAATGTGCCGACAAATCCCGATAGGAGCTGCACATATCTCTTTCTCAGGGCACACTCAGATGAGACTAGCTACGAGTAAAACCAACCCTCAAGTTTCCCCGAGGTGGCCCCGCAGGCAGCTCAGTTCGGACCAACACTCAGAGGGAGCACTGGCCCAAGGGGGGCTAAAATACGATGACCCTCGGGCTCCGGAAACCCAAGGGAAAAGAGGCTAGGTGGCAAATGGTAAAACCAATGTTGGGCATTGCTGGAAAAGCTTTAATCAAGGCGAACTATCAAGGGGTTCCCATTATAGCCCAACCGTGTAAGGGACGCAACAATCCGGGAACATAACACCGATATGACGGAAAACTAGGGCGGCAAGAGTGGAACAAAACACTAGGCGAGAGGCCGAGCCTTCCACCCTTTACCAAGTATATAGATGCATTAAGATAACATAGCAATATAATGATATCCCGACAGGTAAATAAATGTTCCAACAAGGAACGGCTCCAATCTTCACCTGCAACTAACAACGCTATAAGAAGGGCTGAGCAAGGCGGTAACATAGCCAATCAATGGTTTGCTAGGACAAAGGTGGGTTAGAGGTTCAACATGGCGATTGGGAGGCTGACAAGCAAAAGGTAGGCATCGTAGCATTGGCAAAGCAAAAGAGCGAGCAAACTAGCATAGCAAAGATAGTAGTGATTTCGAGGGTATGATCATCTTGCCTGCACAGTTGTCAGAGTTGACTGGATCCTCACAAGCAAACTCAACAAGCTTAATAAAACACCCAAAGTGACCTGGGGCCAAAAAGGTTCACAAAATACTCTACCGAGCTCACGAACATCGCTCGAACACAATCAGTTTTCAGACTTAGTGAAAACTGAGACATGCTGAAATTTAACTCACGAAGGCATGTAAACGAGCTCGATGCACTCACTATGGTGCAAGTCATGGCAAGGAAAGCATATAACCGGCAAGAAGGCACAAAGTGCTAGCTACACATGGCAAGAACGAAGGCATAGCATGCATGGAACACTAACGGTAGCATCGGCGAAATCGCAAACAAGTTGACGATCTGCCCAGATTAACAACGAAGCAAAAGTTGAGCTCGATTGAGTCAACCTAGAGCACTCCACAAATGCCAACAAAGACATGGATGGATAGAGCATAACATAAATATCAAAACTCCCTTACTGATCATCCTCAAAAGAGGCACGGATCATTAGGAAACAAGCTGGACATATAGCATCATGAACTAAAATATCCCAGACTTAGCGAAAATCACTAAGTCCCTGAAATCTGCATCTCAGGTACCCTACTTCGCAAGC
>NC_057810.1:503619251-503640225 GCF_018294505.1 Triticum aestivum | reverse complement strand
AGAGTCCAAATGAGGTGCGGTTTTCGCCCACACGATCGTGATCGAACGCTCTAGGACATGGAGCAGAGTTTGGTGGGTTTTGGGCCAAATTTGGGGGGGTGTTGGGCTGCCACACACACGAGGCCTTTTCGGTCCCTCGGTTAACCGTTGGAGTATCAAACGAAGTCCAAATGACCCGAAACTTGACAGGCGGTCTACCGGTAGTAAACCAAGGCCGCTTGGCAAGACTCGGTCCAATCCGGAAATGTTTAAACCCCACACAAGAAAGAAAGGTAGAAATGACCACCGGAGGAGAACGAAACGCCGGAATGCAAAACGGACAACGGGGAAAAAGCTCGAATGCATGAGATGAACATGTATGCAAATGCAATGCACGTGATGACATGATAAGAGATGCACGAAAAAGAAAACAACACACGGAGACAAAGACCCAAACCCGAGAAATAAATATAACTTAGCGTCGGAGACGGCAAGAGTTGGATACAAATATGGAAAGTTACATCTGGGGCGTTACACTATGGCTCAAGTGTAGTAAGGCCAAAGGAGAGCTATGTTCCACGGTCGCCGGGTATCCTCCTCAGACTTGCATGAGTCTGCATGCTCTTGAACATCGATGAGGTAGTATGATCCGTTGTGTAGATTCTTGCTGACCACAAAGGGTCCTTCCTAAGGTGGGGATAACTTGTGCATATCGTTCTGATCCTGGATAAGCCGAAGCACTAAGTCGCCTTCTTGAAAGGTTCTTGTTTTAACCCGGCGGCTGTGATAATTCCGCGGGTCTTGCTGATAAACTGCCGAACGAGCCAACGCCATGTCCCGTTTTTCATCTAACAGGTCCAGTGCTTCTTGACGTGCTTGCCCATTGTCCGCTTCAACATAATTGGCAACTCGGGGCGAGTCATGACGAATATCACTTGGGAGTACTGCCTCTGCCCTGTAAACCATGAAGAAAGGTGTATAACCCGTTGATTGATTGGGGGTGGTGTTTATGCTCCATAACACAGAAGGTAATTCTTCCACCCAACAACCCGGCGTCCTTTTTAAAGGAACCATAAGCCGGGGCTTGATACCCTTCAAGATTTCCTGATTAGCTCTCTTAGCTTGACCATTAGACTGGGGGTGGGCCACTAATGACACATCAAGCCGGATGTGCTCTCTTTGATAGAAATCCTCCATCTCACCTTTGGAGAGGTTCGTGCCATTATATGTGATGATGCTGTGCGGAAAACCGAAGCGGAAGATCACCTTCTTGATGAATTGAACCGCCGTGGCTGCATCACACTTGCTTACTAGCTCCGCTTCAACCCATTTAGTGAACTTGTCAACCGCCACCAAAAGGTGGGTCTTCTTATCTTTGGACCTCTTAAAAGGTCCTACCATATCAAGCCCCCAAGTAGCAAACGACCAAGTGATTGGAATCATCCGTTGCTCTTAAGCTGGAACATGAGCTCGGCGTGAAAACTTCTGACAAGCATCGCACCGCTTTACCAAGTCCTCAGCATCAGCATGATCCATCAACCAATATAAGCCATGACGAAAAGCCTTAGCAAACAAGAATTTTGAACCGGTGTGGTGACCACAATCTCCTTCGTGGATCTCACGCAAAATCTCTTGGCCCTCTTCAGGAGGAACACAGTGCTGGAACACGCCTGAGACACTGCAGTGATGTAACTCACCATTGTGAATAACCATGGACTTTGATCGCTGGACTATTTGTCTGACCAGAACTTCATCTTCTGGTAACTTGCCCCGGTTCATATACGCCAAATATGGAACCGTCCAATTCGGAATGAGATGTAAAGCGGCCACCAATTGTGCCTCCGGATCAGGAATAGCCAAATCCTCCTCTGTAGGCAACTTAACCGACGGGTTATGCAGAACATCTAGAAAGGTATTGTGCGGCACCGGTTTACGCTGAGACCCCAGCCGGGTTAAAGCATCTGCTGCTTCATTTTTGCACCGATCAATGTGCTCAACCTGATAACCCTTGAAGTGACCAGCCACAATATCCACCTCTTGTCTGTAAGCCGCCATGAGTGGATCCTTAGAGTCCCAAGTACCAGAAACTTGCTGAGCCACCAAATCCGAGTCTCCAAAGCATCGTACCTGGCTTAAGTTCATTTCCTTAGCCACGCGAAGACCATGGAGCAAGGCCTCGTACTCAGCTGCATTGTTAGTACAAGGAAACATTAAGCGGAGAACATAACAAAATTTATCACCTCGAGGGGAAGTAAGGACAACTCCAGCCCCCGAGCCCTCCAATTGTCTGGACCCGTCGAAGTGGATAGTCCAGTATGTGTTATCCGGTTTGTCTTCCGGTGCCTGCAACTCTGTCCAATCATTGATGAAGTCGACAAGCGCTTGAGACTTGATAGCTGTCCGAGGCATATACTTCAACCCGTGTGGTCCAAGCTCAATAGCCCACTTTGCAACCTGACCAGTTACCTCCCTGTTCTAAATTATATCACCCAAAGGAGCAGAACTGACCACTGGGATGGGATGGCCCTGAAAGTACTGTTTAAGCTTCCGACTCACCATGAAAACCCCATACACCTGCTTCTGCCAATGCGGATATCTTTGCTTTGACTCAATGAGCACTTCACTAATATAGTAAACCGGCCTTTAAACCGGACATTCCTTCCCAGCCTCCTTGCGCTCAACCACTATAGCCACGCTGACAGCCCAGGCATTAGCAGCCACATATAATAACAACGGCTCATTGTTGACCGGAGCGGCAAGGACCAACGGTTCAGCCAACTGCCTCTTCAAGTCCTCAAACACCGCATCAGCAGCGACACTCCAGACAAAAGTGTCTGTTTTCTTCAACATCTGATATAGAGGGATCGCCATATCTCCCAAACGGCTGATAAACCGGCTCAGGGCTGCAATTCGACCCGCCAGACACTGAACATCATTGATACATGCCTGTTTAGCCAGAGACGTAATAACCTTGAGTTTTACTGGATTAGCCTCAATGCCCCTGTTAGACACTAGGAAACCTAAGAGCTTGCTTGCCGGAACACCAAAGACGCACTTGGCCGAATTGAGCATCATTTTATACACCCGAAGATTGTCAAAGGTCTCCTTCAAGTCTTCAATCAATGTCTCCTTCTTCCTGGACTTGACCACAATATCATCCACATAAGCATGAACATTGAGCCCAATTTGGGTATGAAGACAATTCTGCACACAACGCTGATAAGTTAGCTGGGCACTCTTGAGCCCAAAAGGCATAGAAACATAGCAGAAGGCTCCAAAGGGAGTGATGAAAGCTGTTTTCTCCTGGTCCTTAACCGCCATCTTGATCTGATGATAACTAGAATAAGCATCCAAGAAACTCAAACCCTCACAACCTACCGTAGCATCAATGATTTGATCAATACGAGGGAGAGCAAAAGGATCGGCCGGACAAGCTTTGTTCAAGTCCGTGTAATCCACACACATGCGCCAAGTGCCATTCTTCTTAAGCACTAGCACCGGATTGGCCAGCCACTCTAGATGAAAAACTTCAACGATAAACCCAGCAGCCAACAGCCGGGCTACCTCTTCTCCAATGTCCTTGCGCCTTTCTTCGTTGAAGCGACGAATAATCTGTTTGATCAGTTTAAACTTGGGATCAATATTGAGATTGTGCTCAGCGAGTTCCCTCGGTACACCTGGCATGTCAGAAGGCTTCCATGCAAAGATGTCCCGGTTCTCACGGATGAACTCAATGAGCGTGCTTTCCTATTTTGGATCCAGATTAGTACTGATACTAAACTGTTTGGATGAATCGCCAGGAACAAAATCAACCATCTTAGTCTCATCAGCCGGTTTGAACTTCAGGGTCGTGTCATGTTCTGTGGTGGGCTTCTTCAGAGGAGTCATATCTGCCGGATCAACATTGTCCTTATAGAACTTCAACTCTTCTGCCACACAAACCGATTCAGCATAAGCCGCATCACCTTCTTCACAGTCCAAAGCGATCTTAAGACTCCCATGTACTGTAATGGTCCCCTTATGACCCGGCATTTTGAGCTGGAGATAAACATAACAGGGCCTTGCCATGAACCTTGCATAAGCCGGCCGTCCAAACAGGGCATGATATGGGCTCTGGATTTTCACCACTTCAAAGGTTAAGGTTTCTGACCTGGAATCATGGTCATCTCCAAATACCACTTCCAAACTGATCTTACCAACTGGGTATGCCGATTTTCCTGGTACCACTCCGTGAAAAATAGTGTTTGACGGTTTAAGATTCTTATCCATCAATCCCATGCGCCGAAAGGTTTCATAATACAAAATATTGATACTGCTCCCTCCATCCATGAGCACCTTGGTGAACTTATAACCTCCAACCTGAGGCGCCACCACCAAAGCCATATGACCTAGATTGTCAACCCAGGGTGGATGATCCTCTCTGCTCCACACAATGGGTTGTTCGGACCAACGTAAATAACGAGGCACTGCCGGTTCAACAACGTTTACTGCTCTCTTGTGAAGCTTCTGATCGCGCTTGCACAAGCTAGTGGTGAAAACGTGATACTGCCCACTACTCAATTGCTTCGGGTGACTCTGATAAACCGACCGCTGCTGATTCCCCTGATTATTCTATTGATTATAACCACCCTGGTTCTGATTGCCCTGATTGCCCTGGAATCCGGAGTTTGAACCGCCACCACCATAACCCGGCCCATGAGATCCTGAACCGCCGGATGGGCCCTGATCATACTGGAAAAGATTAGAATTTATGAACTCCCGCATAATGAAACAATCCTTCCAGAGGTGCGTGGCTGGAACCTCCTTTGTCCCGTGCTTCGGGCAAGGCTGATTCAACAAAAGCTCCAAATTCATACCGCCACTGCGTTGGGGCGGTTTACCCTTACGACGTTGATTATTACCCTGCACATTGGAGTTAGCCGCAAAATCTGAATTGTCCGCTTTACGTTTACCGTTGTTACCGTTGCTTGCCAGGTTAGGCTGCTGTCCCTTGGTGTTGCCGCTCTTCTTTCCCTTCGCCGGCTTCTCCTCGTCAGACTCGGGATCCTTGGTATTATCAGAGTCAGCATACTTAACCAGAGCCCCCATGAGTGTTCCCATAGCATTGGAGTGACGCTTCATCCGCCCCAAGTTGAACTTCAAAGGCTTGAACTTGCAATTGCCTTCCAACGTTATGATTGCTGAATCTGCATTGATGCGGTCAGATGAATGCAAGATCTCAGAAACCCGGCGTACCCAATGGGTAGTCGATTCACCCTCTGCTTGAACACAAGCGGCCAGATCAACAATTGACATCGGTTGCTTGCAAGTATCTTTGAAGTTGTTGATAAACCGGCTCTTCAACTCCTCCCATGACCCAATTGAATTCGGTGGTAAACTCTTTAGCCAAGTGCGAGCTGTTCCTTCCAGCATCATAGTGAAGTACTTAGCACACACCGCTCCATCCATGTCCAACATCTCCATGGCCATCTCATAGCTTTCTACCCATGACTCGGGATGTAAATCAGCAGTGTAATTGGGTACTTTTCGAGGGCCCTTGAAGTCATTGGGCAACCGCGCATTGCGCAGGGCCGGTGTGAGATACGGCACCCCCAAAGTGGCAAAAGAAACTCCTGGCTCCACTGTAGTAGTTGCACGAACCGGCGTAAGCTGACGCTCCATGTCCTGTGCAGTCAATCTGGCACCACGACACGCTCGTCCTTGGTCCACTAAATCATGTGCTTCATTCCTTCCCCCTACCGGGTTAGGCCTCCGTGGCAAATGATGATTCCATCCACTGCTTGACACAACTGGCTCTTCAGCACGCGTGCTGTAACTCTGGCTTGGACGAGCGGTAGAGTGTATCCTGTCCCGACTGTATGAATAAGCCTGTTGGTGAACCATTGCTGTCTGGAGTAAATCCCTAGCCCGTCGTGTCCCAACCACCGTGGGGGAATCACCTTCCATTGGAATAGCAGCCAACCTTGACGCCACAGCAATCATGTTGTCCAATGGGGTAGGAAAATGACCTGGTGGCGCTGGTGCGTATTGCGGCGGATCATGATTCTGCTGAGGCGGACCCATCGTGCCCGGCTGATCCGGCACTCCTGTCCTGGGTGCTTCAATCCGGTTCACCACGGGCGGGTTACTAGTGCCCACTCTTGGCGTGTTAAAAAGATTTCTTCCTTCGTAAACCAGTGGTAGACGAGATTGGTGCCTTCTCCTCGTCACCTCGTTTGAGGCGTTCTGATCCAACATAAGCCGATAAGCCTCTACATGAACTCGTTGTGCTTCCGCATTTAAAGCGGTTCGTTCCTCGAGCATCCTGGTCTCCTCAATAGCCATTCCTCCTTAGTGATAACCCGCAAGTATACAGATCGCAACAGTTTTCGATAAGTAAGAGTGTCGAACCCAACGAGGAGCTAAAGGTAGAATAAATATTCCCTCAAGTTCTATCGACCACCGATACAACTCTACGCACGCTTGACGTTCGCTTTACCTAGAACAGGTATGAAACTAGAAATACTTTGTAGGTGTTGTTGGATATCTTTGCAAGAAAATAAAGAACACGTAAATAAAAGCTAGGGGCTGCTTAGAAGAAGAAGCAATAAAGTAAATATTAGTAGAGAGCTTTTTGTTATGAGAAAGTTATTTGTCCAAGGCAATCGATAACTAGACCAGTAATCATTGTTGCAATTCTATTTGAGGGAGAGGCATAAGCTAACATACTTTCTCTACTTGGATCATATGCACTTATGATTGGAACTCTAGCAAGCGTTCGCAACTACTAAAGATTCATTAAGGTAAAACCCAACCATAGCATTAAAGTATCAAGTCCCCTTTTATCCCATACGCAAACAACCTACTTACTCAGGTCTGTGCTTCTGTCACTCACGCCACCCACCATAAGCAAATCATAAACATATTGCAAACCCTACAACGGGAATCCCTCACGCTTGCGCGACACGGAGGGCACAATAGAACAACACCAATAATAAAACATGCAACTCAAACCAATCACGATCATCAATTAACCCATAGGACAAAACGGATCTACTCAAACATCATAAGATAGCCATACATCATTGGGGAACAATATATAGCGTTGAGCACCATGTTTAAGTAGAGATTACAGCGGGTAAGAGAGAGGTTACACCGCTGCATAGAGGGAGAAAGAGTTGGTGGAGATGTTGGTGAACATGGCGGCGGTGTTGGTGAAGATCGCGGTGATGATGATGGCCCCCGGCAGCGCTCCAGCGCCACCGGAAGCAAGGGGGAGAGAGCCCCCCTTCTTCTTCTTCTTCCTTGACCTCCTCCCTAGATGGTAGAAGGGTTTCCCCTCTGTTCGTTGGCTCCCATGGCATGGGAGGGGCGAGAGCCCCTCTGAGATTGGATCTATCTCTCTATTTCTGCGTTCTTTTTTCTACCCCCTCACCGTTTCCTTTATATCTGGAGATCCGTAACTCCGATTGGGGTGAATCTTTCGCCCAGATCTTTCTCATAAAATTATCTTTCTTGCGCCAAAAGAAGAGCGTCAACCGCCTTACGGGTGGACCACGAGGGTAAGGGGCATGCCTGGGGGGGTATAGCGCGCCCCCTACCTCGTGACCACCTCGGACACCGTCTCGCGTTGATTTTACTTCCCGAAAATCATAAATATTCCAAAAAAATCTCCGTCCATTTTTATCCTATTTGGACTCCGTTTGATATTGGGTTTCTGCGAAACAAAAAACATGCAACAGACAGGAACTGGCACTGGGCACTGGATCAATATGTTAGTCCCAAAAAATAGTATAAAAAGTTGCCAAAAGTATATGAAAGTTGAATAATATTGGCATGGAACAATCAAAAATTATAGATACGATGAAGACGTATCAGTATCCCCAAGCTTAATTCCTGCTCATCCTCGAGTAGGTAAATGATAAAAAAGATAATTTTTGATGTGGAATGCTACCTAGCATAATCTTGATCATATGTCTAATCATGGCATGAATATTAAGACACGAGTGATTCAAAGCAATAGTCTATCATTTGACATAAAAACAATAATACTTCGAGCGTACCAATAAAGCAATCATGTCTTTTCAAAACAACATGGCCAAAGAAAGTTATCCCTACAAAATCATATAGTCTGGTTGTTGCTCTATCTTCATCACACAAAGTATTTAATCATGCACAACCCCGATGACAAGCCAAGCAATTGTTTCATACTTTAATAATCTCAAACTTTTTCAACTTTCACGCAATACATGAGCGTGAGCCATGGACATAGCACTATAGGTGGAATAGAATATGATGGTGGGGTTATGTGGAGAAGACAAAAAAGGAGAAAGTCTCACATCGACTAGGCGTATCAACGGGCTATGGAGATGTCCATCAATAGATATCAATGTGAGTGAGTAGGGATTGCCATGCAACGGATGCACTAGAGCTATAAGTGTATGAAAGCTCGAACTGAAACTAAGTGGGTGTGCATCCAACTTGCTTGCTCATGAAGACCTCGGGCATTTGAGGAAGCCCATCATCGGAATATACAAGCCAAGTTCTATAATGAAAATTCCCACTAGTATATGAAAGTGAAAGCATAGGAGGCTCTCTCTACGAAGAACATGGTGCTACTCTGAAGCACAAGTGTGGTAAAAGGATAGTAACATTGCCCCTTCTCTCTTTTTCTCTCATTTTTTTGGTGGGCTTCTTTGGCCTCTTTTTTTTTATTTGGACTTCTTTGGCCTCTTTTATTTTTCATAAAGTATGGAGTCTCATCCCGACTTGTGGGGGAATCATAGTCTCCATCATCCTTTCCTCACTGGGGCAATGCTCTAATAATGATGATCATCACACTTTTATTTACTTACAACTCAACATCTATAACAAAGATATGACTCTATATGAATGCCTCCGGTGGTGTACCGGGATGTGCAATGATCTAGCGTAGCAATGACATAAAAAAATGGACAAGCCATGAAAACATCATGCTAGCTATCTTACGATCATGCAAAGCAATATGACAATGAAAAGCTCAAGTCATGGATATGATGATGATGATGAAAGTTGCATGGCAATATATCTCAGAATGGCTATAGAAATGCCATGATAAGTAGGTATGGTGGCTATTTTGAGGAAGATATAAGGAGGCTTATGTGTGATAGAGCGTATCATATCACAGGGTTTGGATGCACTGGCGAAGTTTGCACCAACTCTCGAGGTGAGAAAGGGCAATGCACGGTACCGAAGAGGCTAGCAATGATGGAAGGGTGAGAGTGCGTATAATCCATGGACTCAACATTAGTCATAAATAACTCATATACTTATTGCAAAAATCTACAAGCCATTGAAAACAAAGTACTACACGCATGCTCCTAGGGGGATAGATTGGTAGTAAAAGACCATCGCTCGTCCCCGACCGCCACTCATAAGGAAGACAATCAATAAATAAAATTGTGCTCCAACTTCATCACAAAGTGGTTCACCATACGTGCATGCTATGGGAATCACAAACCTCAACACAAGTGTCTCTACAATCCATAACCACCCACTAGCATGACTCTAATATCACCATCTTTATATCGCAAAACTATTGCAAGGAATCAAACATATCATATTCAGTGATGTACAAGTTTATGTAGGATTTTATGACTAACCATGTGAATGACCAATTCCTGTCATCTCTCTAAATAGATATAAGTGAAGCAAGCGAGTTTAATTCTTTCTACAAAAGATATGCCCACGCTCTAACAAATATAAGTGAAGCAAAAGAGCATTCTACAAATGGCGGTTTTCTATGTGAAGAGAAACAGGCAATCCAGACTTCAAATGATATAAGTGAAGCGCATGAAGCATTCTATAAAGCCATACTCAAAAGATTTAAGTGAAGTGCAATGAGCATTCTATAAATCAACCAAGGACTATCTCATACCATCATGGTGCATAAAAGAAAAAATGAAAACTAAATGCAAAAGATGCTCCAAGACTTGCACATAATGCATGAACGAAACGAATACAAAAACATACTGATACTTGTTGAAGAAAGAGGGGATGCCTTCCGGGGCATCCCCAAGCTTAGACGCTTGAGTCTCCTTGAATATTTACTTGGGGTGCATCGGGCATCCCCAATCTTGAGCTCTTGCCTCTCTTCCTTTTCCTCATATCGAGACCTCCTCGTTTAGACACTTCATCCACACAAAACTTCAACAGAAAACTCGGTAAGATCCGTTAGTATAATAAAGCAAATCACCACTCTAAGTACTGTTGCAAACCAATTCATATCTTGTTTTTGCATTGTGTCTACTGTAATATAACTTTTTCATGGCTTAATCCACTGATATAAATTGATAGATTCATCAAAACAAGCAAACTATGCATCAAAAACAGAATCTGTCAAAAACAGAACAGTCTGTAGCAATCTGAACATCCACCATACTTCTGGTACCCCAAAAATTCTACCAAAATTAGGAAAAATAAAAAAGTTGTATAGAAAGACATTGCAAAAGGAATAAGAACCGTTTGACTTTCCAGTTAAAAATGTAAAATCGCGCACTTCAGCCAAAGTTTCTGTCCTGCACCATACAAACCAACAAGCATTGTAAACATCCTAAAGGCAAACCTTAGCACATTATTTTTATAATACAATGGAATTGTACAAGGGGATAATTATTTTTTATGAAAAGTTTCTGTAATCAAGATTCACAAAGTTTCCGTGAGCATGAACAAAGTTCAAGGAGCTCTCCTACTTCAACAATGCTTGTCTTTCTCACTTTCACTTTCCTTTTTGAAAAGTTTCTAGGTTCCCCTCTTTATTTTTGTGTTTTTAAACTATAAAAAGCACTCTACAGAAATAAATGACTCTCTAAAACTTCCGGGTTGTCTCCCTGGCAGCGCTTTCTTTAAAGCCATTAAGCTAGGCATTTAGTGCTCAAGTAATGAATCCACCCGGATCCCAAGGTATATCAAATCCAATTTTAATTAACAATGATTTATAATTTAGTAGTGAGCACAAAGTAACATATATCATGCAAAAACGAAGTCTAACTCTCTTTCTATGCATCGGCATGTCATAAAAAAATAGTTCATGCACACCAAGTAAAGGCCAATGCATAGTATAAACAATTTCTTGCAATTCTATCGTATGGGAAACATAGAGAGGTGGAGGTATAGTTCCTCTCTCATAATAATTGCAAGTAGGAGTTGCAAGCACATGCATATTATATTCATCAAAATCATCATGTGCAACGGTAAAAGGTAACCCATCAATATAATCCTTAGTAAGCACAAATTTCTCCGATATAGTGTAGTTGGGAGAATTCAAAAAGATAATAGGACTATCATGCATGGGTGCAATAGCAACAATTTCATGTTTAACATAAGGAACTATAGCAAGTTCATCTCCATAAGCATAATTCATATTGGCATCTTGGCCACAAGCATAGCAAGCATCATCAAAAAGGCATATTTCAAGAGAAACAACGAGATCATATCAATCATCATAGCAATCATCCTTCGGTAAGCACGAAGGAAAATTAAACAATGTATGAGTTGAAGAGTTACTCTCATTAGAAGGTGGGCACGGGTGATCAATCCGCTCTTCCTCCTTTTGTTCTTCGCTCTCCTCCTCATTTTTTCATCCAATGAGCTCACAGTTTCATCAATTTCTTCTTCCATAGATTCCTGCAAAATATTAGTCTCTTCTTGGACAGCGGAGACTTTCTTAATAAGTGCATTAATATAGGCATTATATTCATAATTCTCATAACAATATTTAAGGATAGCTAAATTTTCAGATCTATAACAAGCATCATCAAAATCCTCAAACTCTTTAAACATGGATTCAATTTCATAAGCACCCATAAAAGCAACAAATTCTTCTATTTGTTCCACATCATAGTAATCATATATACCTCTAGCATAAGAAGCCAAGGTTTCATTATCATTAAATTTGCATGAAAAGGGGAGGTGTGGAGCATTCATCCTAGAGCAACAAGTATAATCATATTCCAAGCATAGTTGTCTAGCATACCACTTCAACATATTAATTTGATCCCATAATAGTTTCCCTTTTTGTGTCAAGCGATAATCCCTAAAGTATTCACGTTGATCCAACGTTACTCCCATTATAAAGTTGAATGGGGTTTTCTCAGGATTATCAAAGTAGTACAAAATATTTTTCTCATGATGAGAATCGAGGGTTTTAGGAGTTACCCCATCCTCATGAGTAGCAAGTACACCTAATTTTTTTGGTATTTTGTGTCCCATATCCATAACTAAAGATAGAGAACAACTAAGAACAACAAATAAAAATTACTTAGTGATAAAGCAAACAAGCACACACGAGAATATTCACCCCACGCTATGACTCCCCGGCAACGGCGCCAGAAAAAGGTCTTGATAACCCACAAGTATAAGGGATCGCAACAGTTTTCGATAAGTAAGAGTGTCGAACCCAATGAGGAGCTAAAGGTAGAATAAATATTCCCTCAAGTTCTACCAACCATCGATACAACTCTACGCACGCTTGACGTTCGCTTTACCTAGAACAAGTATGAAACTAGAAATACTTTGTAGGTGTTGTTCGATAGCTTTGCAAGAAAATAAAGAACACGTAAATAAAAGCTAGGGGCTGCTTAGAAGAAGAAGCAATAAAGTAAATATTAGTAGAGAGCTTTTTGTTATGAGAAAGTTATTTGTCCAAGGCAATCGATAACTAGACCGGTAATCATTGTTGCAATTCTATTTGAGGGAGAGGCATAAGCTAACATACTTTCTCTACTTGGATCATATGCACTTATGATTGGAACTCTAGCAAGCGTCCGCAACTACTAAAGATTCATTAAAGTAAAACCCAACCATAGCATTAAAGTATCAAGTCCCCTTTTATCCCATACACAAACAACCTACATACTCGGGTCTGTGCTTCTGTCACTCACGCCACCCACCATAAGCAAATCATAAACATATTGCAAACCCTATAGCAGGAATCCCTCACGCTTGCACGACACGGAGGGCACAATAGGACAGCACCAATAATAAAACATGCAACTCAAACCAATCACGATCATCAATTAACCCATAGGACAAAACAGATCTACTCAAACATCATAAGATAGCCATACATCAATGGGGAACAATATATAGCATTGAGCACCATGTTTAAGTAGAGATTACAGCGGATAAGAGAGAGGTTACACCGTTGCATAGAGGGAGAAAGAGTTGGTGGAGATGTTGGTGTCGGTGTACTAGAGTAGGGGTACCCTAGTATCCCCGAACTCGTGCACGGGCAGTTGCAGCACCCCGCGGCAAGGCTTGCCGGGTGACCGCCAAGACCCTCCGTGGTTCCCTTGAAGACCATTCAAGAACAAAGTACACAAACCAAGGCCCCGACAAGAGGAGCTTGCCGGGAGGGCCAACCAAGGCCCCGGCAAGAGGAGCTTGCCGGGAGGGCAAACCAAGGCCCCGACAAGAGGATCTTGCCGGGAGGGCCAACCAAGGCCCCGGCAAGAGGAGCTTGCCGGGAAGGCCAACCAAGGCCCCGGCGAGAGGATCTTGCCGGGAAGAGACAGGACCCCGGCAAGAGGAGCTTGCCGGGAAGGCCACTCAAGGCATACCAAGAAAAGCTTGCCGCGACGCGCCCTGCGTCCCGGCAAGATCCGGCGAGCGACAAGCTTCCGGACGCGACAAGACGACGGCCGCGGCAAGGAGCTTGCCGCGGGAAACCCCCACTTCGTGCCCGCGCTCCAGCACACCTGCTAACGTGTCGCTCTGGGACTCTCCCAAGCACACGTGGCAGGAGGCCGTGCAGCTAGGGGTACATGGTGGCAAGCGGAGATGAAGAGAAGCCCATCGTGGCAAACGGTGGCGCTCCTAACGGTCACCTTTTGCACTGTTTAGGAGACTCAGACAGACATTTAATGCCCTTGTCCCCTGCCGTCAGAGTTAGGTAGGGCGCACTGTATCCACAGTAGCGGTAGCTGCACCTACCACATCCTTTTCCATTTTTACCCTTCTAGTCTACGTTGCCACCTGTCGGTGACCCCTTGAAAGTATAAAAGGAGGCCCAAGTGCAAAGTAGAGGGGGTTCGGCCAGTTCGGCTCATTGGAGACACCAGAAACACTCCTACGCTCAGTCTCGTAGCGTCGATCGCTCCTGAGCAAAGATTCAATACACACAAACAAGCAGCAGTAGGGTTTTACGCATCTGTGCGGCCCGAAGATGGGTAAAACCGCCCGCGTGTACTGCCTCGATCCGCTCTTTGTTCAACCTCCGCCCTCACCGAACCGAAAGGGGTTCCGTCCGCCGATCCCCATAGGTGTTCGTGGATCAGTTTCCCCGACATCTTTGGCGCGCCAGGTAGGGGGTGTCGAGATTGTGCGAACCCGATCCGGCGTGCACGCAAACTAAATCTTCATCGTCTTCATCGACATGCCACCGAAGAAGAAGGATTCGGAGGCAGCTGTTCCGTCTGCGTCGCTTCCACCGCCTCCGGAACAAACGGGTGGTGGAGTGGACGTCGGCGGAGGAATGGGCGTCGACGAGGGTGCCCACAGCGCTGCCAAGTCCAAGGACAAGGCGGCACAGACCTCGGCGTCCATGCGCGCACCGCGTCCCTCTCAGGAGGCGCGGGACCAGCAGCGTCATAGCGTTCGCAGCGCCATACGTCCGCTGACCCAAGATCAAGATGGTGGTTCGCGTGGCGTTCAAGACTAGCATGCACGCCAGCATGCCGGCCCCAGCAAGGTGCGGTCGCCGGGACGGGACGCTGCTCCTTCTAACTTGGTTAGGAGTCCGAGCACGCCCCTCTCCTTGCATCGTTCACCTCTGCCGCCCACCACCCCAGCAGAAGCCTTGGCGCGGGCCCAGCTGCTCCTGGACTATCCTCCGACGGTGGACAAGACCGACGAATGGAGGGCCACTATCCAGAGCCTCATCGGCTTTGCCAACAGCGACACTGCGCGGCGACCAAGCACCTCGCTGCCGCGGCAGGACAGCCGGACGCGAGCCGATGGCAACAAGACTAAGGGAGGTGCGACTTCCATGCACTCTCCACTACGAAGGCCAAAATCGCCGACTCGCCGGGTCCACCCCAACAGCGGCTCCACCGCGTCGTCGGACCCACGAGCTCGTTGCGACCAGCGCCAAGTTCTCCATGAACGACAACAAGAAGACGCTCGAACCCGCATCGAGCGCCGAAGAGAAGCGCGACGTCAATCCGACAAGCGCGCTGGGCTCTCTGTTGACATGCATGCGCCAGGGGAACCAGGCGATCTGCCGTACACGGTAGGTTGTCCTGCGTTTACCCGTGAGCTGCGGCAAGTCCAGTGGCCCAGCACAAAGAATTTCAAGCCAGATGTGCCGGAGAAGTACGACGGCAAGACGCACCCGTCGGAGTTCCTCAGCATCTACACCATTGCGGTGCAGGCTGCCGGGGGGCGAGATGACAAGATCCTTGCCAACTACTTCCCGCTGGTGCTCAAGCCCAATGTCAGATCCTGGCTCATGCACTTGCCGGACAACTCCATATCCTCCTGGGCTGATCTGTGCCATCAGTTTGTCGGCGCCTTTACAGGCGGCCACAAGCCACATGGCCAAGAGAGCGATCTTCATCTGCTCGCCCAGAAGGAAGGAGAGCCATTGCGCAAGTACATTCAGAGATTCAGCCGCGTACAGCACAACATCCCAGACGTCCACCCCGCCGCGATCATCAGCGCGTTCCATCAAAACGTGCGAAACCGAAGGATGAGGGAGGAGATGGCGATGTGTAAGATCAGAGACGTCAGCGAGCTTTACGCCCTGGCTAACAAGTGTGCACGCGTTGAAGAGGGGAGGAGGCTCCCCGGAGAGAGTACAGGAGCAGGAGGATCTGACAGTGAGGATGCCGCCCCGACAAGGAAAGGCCGGCGGCGGAACAACAGAAGGAATAAGGGCAAGGAAGTGTTAGCTGTCGAGCAGACCGGCAACGGAGGTGGCGCCAAGGAAGCTAAGGCTGGTGGCTCCGACAAGGAGGCCCATCCTGTGGTGGCCGCCGACAAGCAGGACAGCTCCGGCAGGCAGTATTGCAAGATTCACCGCACCAAGGGTCACGATCTCCAGAACTGCAAGAAGGTCGAACAGCTTGCTGAGCAGCAGAAAGCTGAATACGAGCGACGCGACAAAGAGAAGACCCAGGAAGGAACTGGTGGATCCGGCAAGAAACGCCCCGGCCGGGGAGGACGCCGCGGCAAGGCCAAACAGCGGCAAGGAGACAGACCTCTCCGCGGCCGCGACAAGGATGGAGATGACGACGATGACGAAGACGTGGATGATGATGAGGCCGATGAGCAGGAATTTCAGAAAGCCACAGAGGTCCTGTGCGTTGACGGTGGCGCCTCTCTGCATACTTTGCACCGCCAGCTCAAGCGGTGGATGCGGGAAGTGAATGCAGCGGAGCCATCCATAGAGTCACGCAAGCCCCTGAAATGGTCCAGCATGCCTATCATCTTCGACATTGGGGATCACCCTGATCGTGTAACTGCGGTCGGGTGCTTGCCGATGTTGGTTTCACCAACTATCCGCAACCTCAAGGTCACAAAGATGCTAGTTGACGGCGGGGCCGGCTTGAATCTCATCTCCTCCGCGGTCCTTCACAAACTCCAGATCCCTGACAGCGAGCTCGAAGAGACCGGCACGTTCCAAGGAATCAACCCGGGAAGGAGCAAGCCGAAATGGAAGATCACGCTGTCGGTCACATTTGGCAGCGAGCTGAATTTCAGAACTGAGAGGGTCACATTTGACGTTGCCGATTTTCCATTGCCCTACAATGGGATCCTTGGCCGTCCAGCGCTCGCCAAGTTTATGGCAGCCTCTCACTATGCATACAACATGCTCAAAATGCCAGGCCCGATAAGTGTCATCTCTGTCCCCGGCGACAAGAAGGATGCCCTTATCTGCGCCGACAAGATCTACCGGGAAGCAGCAGCCGCAGCTGATCACCACACACTTGCCGCTGAAGCTCCCGGGGGAAAGAAGAAGGCCAAGTCCGGCAAGAGCTCTGATGCCCACTCCGGCAAGCGCACCTCTTCGGAGTGCTGCGCTACCGTCGAGGACGCACCATTGAGCTCCACCGGCAAGTGCAAGAAGACGATGGCAGCTCCACCCGAGACCAAGAAGGTGTCCGCCAAGGAGGACGGCACTGGTGGTACCTTCACCGTCAGTGCCACGCTTGACCCCAAATAGGAAAGCGCGCTCATTGCTTTCCTGCGGGCGAATGTCGACGTGTTTGCATGGCAACCGTCAGATATCCCCGGTGTTCCCAAGAAAGTAATCGAGCACCACCTTGCCGTCTGTCCTCATGCGCGGCCCGTCAAGCAGAGAGTCAGGAAGCAGGCAGTGGAGCGCCAAGAGTTCGTTGCAGAAGAGATCAGGAAATTGGAAGCGGCAGGCCTTGTCAGAGGAGTGCTCCATCCCACATGGTTGGCCAATCCTGTAGTCGTGCGCAAGGCGAACGGGAAATGGAGGCTTTGTATAGACTTCACTGATGTCAATAAAGCTTGTCCCAAAGATCCATTTCCCTTGCCGCGCATTGACCAGATTGTTGACTCCACAACTGGATGTGATTTGCTTTCATTTCTTGATGCGTATTCAGGATACCATCAAATCTTCATGGCAGAAGAGGATGAGGAGAAAACCGCATTTATCACCCCTTGTGGCACATACTGTTTTGTACGGATGCCCTTTGGGTTGAAGAATGCTGGTTCAACATTTGCAAGAGTAGTCCATGTCGCTTTTGAGCCACAGATACACAGAAATGTGGAAGCCTACATGGATGATATAGTGGTCAAGAGCAAGGACAAGGCTACCCTGATCCAAGATTTAGAAGAAACTCTTGCAAATCTGTGCAAGATCAACCTCAAGCTCAACCCCGAGAAGTGCGTGTTTGGAGTCCCTTCCGGCAAGCTTCTCGGGTTCTTTGTGTCTCAGCGGGGAATTGAAGCCAATCCCGACAAGATTAAGGCCATCGAGCAGATTGAAGCACCGAAGCGCGTCAAGGATGTGCGAAGGCTTGCCGGTTGCGTGGCTGCTCTCAGCAGGTTTATCTCTAAGTCCGCTGAGCGCGCCCTGCCGTTTTTCAAAATATTGAAAAAGGCAGGTCCAATGAAATGGACTCCGGAAGCGGAGGCTGCGCTGCAGGACTTGAAGAGGTACCTGTCCTCCACTCCAATACTTGTCGCACCTAAGCCACAAGAGAAGTTGCTGCTGTACCTAGCGGCAACCAATCAAGTGGTTAGTGCTGCGTTAGTAGCGGAGAGGGAGGCGGACGATGAGCCAGCAACCACGGCAAGTGAATCCAGCGACAAGCAGGGGGCTTCTCCGGCAAGCTCTGGTCCGGCAAGCTCTGGTCCGGCAAGCTCTGGTCCCGATAAAGATGGATCTGCGCAGACGTGCAAGGACGTGCAGAAGAAGATGGTGCAGCGCCCAGTTTACTTTGTCAGCTCCCTTCTCCAGGGGGCTAGGTCGAGGTACTCTGGTGTGCAAAAATTGCTTTTTGGCCTTCTCATGGCCTCGAGAAAGCTGCGCCATTACTTCCAGGCACACGAGATCACAGTGGTCACTCGCTTTCTGCTGAAGAGGATACTGCAGAATCCAGAAGCAACAGGCAGGATTGTCGAGTGGGCTTTGGAACTGTCAAGCTTTGGCCTCAAGTTTGAGAGCATTGCAACAATCCAAAGCAGGGCATTGGCAGAGTTCATAGCAGAGTGGACGCCAACTCCAGATGAAGAAATTCCAGAGACGAGCATCCCCGTCAAGGAGACAAGCAAAGAGTGGCTGATGTACTTTGATGGTGCCTTCTCGCTGCAAGACGCCGGTGCTGGCGTGCTGCTTGTCGCACCCACCGGAGAGCACCTCAAGTACGTAGTCCAGATGCACTTTCCCAAAGAGCAAGCAACTAACAATACTGCAGAGTATGAAGGATTGCTTGCCGGTCTCAGAATCGCAGCCGACCTTGGGATCAAGAAGCTCATTATCAGGGGTGACTCACAGCTTGTCGTCCGCCAAGTGAACAAGAACTACCAGAGTCCATTGATGGAAGCTTATGTTGATGAAGTGAGAAAGCTAGAAGCACACTTTGACGGCTTGCAAATGGAACACGTTCCACGAGCTCAGAACGATATTGCTGACGGCCTGTCAAAGTGCGCAGCACTAAAGTTACCTGTGGAACCAGGGATTTTTGTGCTCAAGCTGACTCAACCATCCGTGACACCATCAACTGGACCAAGCAAAAAGAGGAAGTTGGTTTCCGGTGACTACTTTCCGGCAGAGCTCCCCGAAGCCGCCGCCAAGAAAGTCCCCAAGATCAACACCAAGGATGCCGAGGGGCAGTCTGCTCCGGCAAACCTTATGGTTTGTTTCGTCGAAGCAAACGCTCCCGACAAGTTCTGCTCCGGCAAGCTTGCCGGGGAATATCACGCTCCGGCAGAGCCGCAGGGTCTTGCCGTAGAAGCGGATGTTCCCGCAGCAACAAATATGCCTTTAGTCCTTGTTGTCGAGCCGCAAGCTCCAGCATGGGCGCAGCAGATTGTCCGTTTTCTTCAGACAGGAGAGCTTCCCGAAGAGCAAGAAGAAGCTGAAAAAGTAGCCCGGCAGTCAAGTATGTACAAGTTTGTCGACAGCACACTGTACAGAATAAGACTCAACAGTGTGAAATTGAAGCGCATTCGCCGGGAAGATGGACAACAGCTGTTGGCAGAAATACATGGAGGCATATGTGGTCACCACATTGGCGCAAGAGCACTTGTCGGCAAAGCATTCCGACAAGGCTTCTTCTGGCCGACAGCCCTCCAGGATGCAACTGCACAAGTAACCAAGTGTGAAGCGTGCCAGTTCCATTCCAAACAGATACACCAGCCAGCTCAAGCTCTCCAGACGATCCCTTTATCCTAGCCATTTTCGGTCTGGGGGCTCGACATCCTCGGCCCCTTCCCCCGAGCTGTCGGGGGCTTTGAGTTCTTGTACGTTGCAATCGACAAGTTCACAAAGTGGACGGAAGTGGAACCAGTGAGGAAGGTGACAACACAGTCAACAGTCAAGTTCTTCAGGTCGATTGTTTGCCGTTTCGGGATCTCGAACAGGATCATCACCGACAACGGCACGCAATTTACGAGCCGCACCTTCATGCAGTACATCCAAGATCTTGGCGCCAAGGTCTGCTTCGCTTCTGTTGCTCATTCGAGAAGCAACGGTCAAGCGGAGAGGGCAAACGCTGAAGTGCTGCGAGGCCTCAAGACCAGAACTTTCGACAGACTGCACAAGTGCGGAAGAAACTGGATCGAGGAGCTGCCGGTGGTTCTTTGGTCGATCAGGACGACGCCAAATCGAGCCACCGGCCAGACACCCTTCGCTCTAGTCTATGGAGCGGAGGCAGTTCTCCCCACGGAACTCGTATACGGGTCACCTCGAGTGCTCGCTTATGATGAGCTCGAGCAAGAGCAGCTGCGGCAAGATGACGCGCTGCTCCTTGAGGAAGACCGTCTCCAGGCTGCTGTGCGAGCCGCTCGCTACCAGCAAGCTCTGCGTCGCTACCATAGCCGCAGAGTCAATGCCAGGAGTCTCGAGGAAGGCGACCTTGTTCTTCGGCGCATTCAGTCGGCCAAGAATTCCAACAAGTTGACGCCGAAGTGGGAAGGCCCTTATCGGGTGAAACGAGTCACTAGGCCCGGCGCTGTCCGCCTTGAGACCGAAGATGGCATTCCGGTGAGCAACTCCTGGAACATTGAACATCTTCGTAAGTTTTACCCGTAAGGCGCGGTTGCCGGAAGCTTTTTTGGCAACCACCTTTTGTACAAGTCTTGCCGCTGTTGCATGTAATCCTTTGTACAAAGCCGGGCGCAGACCCCGTGCACCAGTAAAGCTCATGTGCCCCGTGCATCTTGTCAGTTTTTTATGCTATAATCCTTTTTCGCATATATTATCTGACACTTTGTGCAGCACTAGACCCCGGTAGGCAATAACGAGCCCAAGGCTCCATATCATTACTTTATTTCTCTATTT
>NC_057810.1:503536795-503618899 GCF_018294505.1 Triticum aestivum | reverse complement strand
ATGGTGTGGACCAGGCCGTTCAAGAAGGTTTCTCCTTGCCGGGAAGCAGACGACAGAAAAGCTAAGTTGCTAAAGCTTGAGCAATCAGTTTTTTAAGTTTTTGAGTTATTTTCCTTGAACGACCGTGCTTTGTATGGAAAACCTGTGCGCGGAGGAACCAACTCGTAGCTAGTTGCGCCTTTATTTTGTTTCGAGCCCGCTCAACAACTTAAGTGAGCTGCTAGCGCCCTTACTTTGCTTCGAGTCCGCTCAGCAACTTAAGTGAGCTGCTAGCGCCCTTACTTTGTTTCGAGTTCGCTCAACAACATAAGAGAGCTGCAACTAGTTGCGACAAGGTTGCTTGTCGGTAGCGACCCCGCCAGCAGGCTGCTGAAGTTCCGCACTCGACGCTCGCGGCAAGGGTGCCTGCACCGGCAAGTTTCCCTAGAAAGCGTAGGGCAGGACCATACAAAGCCAAGAGTCGAGTAAAGGAAGTAACACAGCAATTTTCTGCCTAAGATAGATTTATATTACAAAAATAACTTGTCGCGCCTCTAATAAAGTGTTCCCATGACATGACTGGCAGCGACAAGAAAAGAAGAAAACGGACGGCCTAATCTACGCGACCGCCGTCAAACCTTTTGACCTCGTTCACCCTGTCCACAATGGGTGCGACGAGGGCCTTAAGTGCGTCAAGATCAGCGTCCGCCGGCAACTTCTTGAGGACGTTGGTGAGGTTGAGGCCCGGATTGCGGAAGGCCACCTTCACCAGCACCTTCTCCAGAACTCCGACGCAAATCGAGCGTGACTCGTCGGCCAACTGCTTTGGGATCCATTCCCGGAGTTGCTGGAGCGCCGCCGCCACGCCTTTGAAGAATAGAGTGAGCTTGGCGCTGGGTTGGAGGTTCTCGTCGGAGGAGTACCCGAAGCCTTCCACCCCCAATTGCACCAGCTCCTCTTCGATAACTGCAGCAATGTTCACGAGGCCCTCCGTCCAGAGCTCCACAGTATCTCTGAGGAGATTCTGGGTTTCGGCGGCCCTCGCCAGCAGCGCATCGTTGGCCTTGATGTCTTTCTTCAAGTCTGCCTCCCGTTTCCTAGCGCTGTCCAACGTCTCCGTCAAGGTGGCCAGCTTCAGCTCCAGATCAGCATTGGAATCCTTGGCGGCACGCAGCTCTTTGCCCTTCTCGGAGAGTTGGCCCTGCAGCTCGCCATGGGCAAGGGCGTCCTTCTCGCACTCTAGCTTGAGCGCGGCAAGCTCTTCGCCACCAACCTTCAGATCAGCTTCTAGCTGCGCCACCTTTACCTCCAATTCTTTCTTGGCGGCCTCGGCAGCCGCAGCAGCATCCTTTGCCTCGTGGAGCGTCCCGCCAAGTGCCCATTCACGCGCGGCAAGCTCCTCTTCATGGCTGTCAAGGTTCACTTTCCGCTGAGTCAGCTCGCCTTCTCGTGCGTACATCTTCTCGCCGGAGAGCCGCTGCTGCTCTTCGGCCTCAGCTTTCTCGAGGAGGAAGGCCTTCCGCTCCTCAGCAAGCTGCTCCCGCTCCTCCGCCAAGGCCCGGAGAGTTTCTTGGCGAAGACCCCGGAGCTCCTCCGCGCGCTTCTCTATGTCCACGCTCGTCCTCGCGACAAACGCTTCCCGGGACTCGAACTTGACCTGGCGGGCGCGGTAGAGCGCCAGCAGCCTCCGTAGCAGCCGCTCCTCCTCAGGCTCGCCGCTGCTGCTTCCCGGCGCGTCGACGATCGACAACCCGGCGGAGGCAAGCACCTCCCCATCCAGAGCTTCTCCTTCCACCGGCGCCCTAGAGCTCGACGCCCAGGGGAGCTTGATGAAGATGCCTTCGCCAGCCTTCAGATAGGCGCCGGGCTGGGGCTCCTTGGAGCCTGGCGCTGCGGCAACGGCGGAGGGATTGGCGGTCGGTGCAGCGCCTGACGCTCCTGCGGCCTCAGGGTCATCAGTGCGATCGCCAGATCCCCCGCCAGCTTCCTCGGCAGCAGCCTTGGCGGCCTCTTCGTCGGCGGGCACGTCAGCACCGGCTCCTTCTTCGGTGGCCGCGACATCATCAGTATTGCCGCGCGCGTCCTCCTCGCCGCCCGCTTCGGTCTCCATCGGATCCGCGGAGGGTGGGTCTGACGACCGGAGAAGAAGGAGAAAATCAAACAAGTATCCAAGAAGAAAAATCAGCAGAAGACTACAAGGAAAGTTTCAGGCAAGAAGGACTACTATGCTGGGATCCGCTGTCATGACCTCCACCACCGGGGGATCGTTGGCGCTGTCCCTTGCCAGAGACTCCCCCCTTGCCGGAGACTCCTCCCTTGCCGGAGATCGCTTCCTTGCCGGAGAACGCTCCCTTGCCGGGGAGTCCGCCCTCGGCGGCATAGTCGAAGCAGACGACGAGTCAGAGGAGATCACCACGCCCTCCTGATGAAGCTGTTCTGCTCCTGCACAAACAAACCAGTGATCGGATGTCAACAAAAGAAAAAGAGCAACCACGCGCACCCAGAAACAGAAAGTAAACCATATGCTCACGCTGGGGGCTGCGCTGGGGGCTGCTCTGCGAAGTGATGGCCGGATCCGGCAAGGTGGTCTCGGGCGCGCCTCCTGTCGTCGCAGTGGGCTCATCCTCAATGACCACCACCTGAGCCTTGGCCCTCTTCGCCGCCCTCTGGGCCAGAGTCCTGAAAAGGGAGAGTCCAGGATGGGTCAGATCAGATGCAAGATAACACCAGCAGGTTGAAGAACTACAAGAACAACAAGGGAATCTTACTCTTCTTCCTCTTCCTCGTCGGAGCTGAGCGCGGAGAGGTCGAAGTTCGGCCCACCTCCGGCACGACGAGGTGGAGGGGTGGGATCCCTTGGCCGCTTGGCGGGGGCTGCGGCGCCAGCCCGAGACGACCCCGCTTCAGTTGTCGCTGCGGCGGGAGGCGCTCCCGCGGCAACCGTACTTGCCGTGGTAGAGCGCGTCGCGCGACGCTGCGGCTGTTGGCCCACTTGCCGCCCTGCTACGTCATCAACCCTGCGGAGGCGCCTTCTTGGCTGTGCTGCGGGCCCTGCTCGCGGCAAGCTCCTCGGAGATGGCGGGCCGCTCGCACCCTCGGCGGGCTCGTTCGACTCGGCGTCAGGCACGGCGAGCTCTTCTTCCTCTTCGGGCTGCTCCCGTTCGGCAATACTCATCGCCAACGCCGCGTCCACTTCCTCCACGGTGAACCCGAATTCACCCGCGGCCGCGGCTACCGCCGCCTCTTCTGCCCTGGTGGCGATGCGCTCCATCTCTTGCTCAGTGGTGTCGCGGGTGAGGAGTTTCTTCTCGTCAGCATTGACCGCCACCTCTACTAGGCTGTCAAAGAACTGTTGCACGACGTCGCCGGCGGGCTCTTGCCAAGTTGGAGCAATCCCGTGCGAGTCACACAACGGCATCATGGCGCAGATGCGGTCGTGCGAGGAGTTGTTGCATAGAGGAACGACGCCTGCCGGCAACCTGAACCACTCGGGATGCTGTGGGTCGTGCTTGAATATCTCCTTGAGTATCCCGTCCAACTCTATGACGGTGAAATTGAAGTTGAGGCCTGGGCGCAACCTCATGATATCTGCCGGGCCTCCAAATTCCCAGACGGGTCTCCCCCTCGCCTGCAGAGGGGCGATCCGCCGACGAAGGAAATCTGCGCCAACAGCTCCTACAGTCAGCCCGGCAAGCCTGAGGCGCAAGATCCGAGTGGTGGCGATCGTCAGTTTGTCGTCGTCCACGGACAGAGCGCTCCAGTCATTGCCACACACTGCTGGGGCTTGGCGCAGGGCGGTGAACGGCTGCGGGCTCTCTTCTACAACCCATCACCAATCAGCTCTCCACTCATCCCACTTGCTGCGGAGCTCCCCCTCCAGATAGGTCTCCTTCTTGCCGGCCCGCGAGATCCACGCGATCCCGCCGGCAAGAGGTTCCCCTCTCTCGACACGAGGCATAAAGAAATGGCGGAAGAGAGCTACGTTGGGGTGGACTCCGACAAAGTTTTCGCATAGATGGGCGAAAACTGCCATGGTCAGAACGGCGTTAGGGGTGAAGTCAAGGAGGTGGAGTCCATAGGTGTTCATGACGTCACAAAAGAAATCAGAGAATGGCGGGCAGAGCCCGCAATAGAAGAACACGGCGAAGAAAGGATATCCGCCAACTGGAGCTGCTTGCGAGGCGACGACGGAGAGTACCTTCGTGCGCGGATGCGCCCGCGTCTCCGTCGACCAGAAGAGATAATACCACTCCCTCAGCTCCTCCGCGGAGAGCTCGGGGGGGAAAGTGGCCCGCTCCTTCCGCAGCGCCTCAAGCCGCTGCGCTTCGGTCGACTTCACAGCTTTCGCGGCCGTGGCCTTCGTGGCCTTCCCCTTCCCGGGCTTCGGAGGCATGGCGGAGGCGGTGGGGGAGATCGACGGTGCTGGTGGTGGCGACGGCGACGGGAGCGGTGCGCTGCTCTCTTTCGACTTTGGAAGCGGAAGAAGGCGGCGGAGGTTTCTGAGATTGCAACAGCAAATGACGAAGATGGAGGAAATGCCCCTGTTTCCCCTGCTTATAAAGAGGGACGGGGCGGACGTTTCGGCCTTCCAAATAAACAACCTCCCACGATCTCTCCCACGACACCGCATTTTGACGCGTGCCGTTCTGGGCGTGCGCGGTGGGAGCGGAGTTAGATTCGGCGTGACCTAGGCCGCGTGCCCGTGCACTGTTTTGGGCCTGGCCCAACAGCGCTCGGCACCGTGTATGGCCCAGGCCCGGGGGCTCCTGTCGGTGTACTAGAGTAGGGGTACCCTAGTATCCCCGAACTCGTGCACGGGCAGTTGCAGCACCCCGCGGCAAGGCTTGCCGGGTGACCGCCAAGACCCTCCATGGTTCCCTTGAAGACCATTCAAGAACAAAGTACACAAACCAAGGCCCCGACAAGAGGAGCTTGCCGGGAGGGCCAACCAAGGCCCCGGCAAGAGGAGCTTGCCGGGAGGGCCAACCAAGGCCCCGGCAAGAGGAGCTTGCCGGGAAGGCCAACCAAGGCCCCGGCGAGAGGATCTTGCCGGGAAGAGACAGGACCCCGGCAAGAGGAGCTTGCCGGGAAGGCCACTCAAGGCATACCAAGAAAAGCTTGCCGCGATGCGCCCTGCGTCCCGGCAAGATCCGGCGAGCGACAAGCTTCCGGACGCGACAAGACGACGGCCGTGGCAAGGAGCTTGCCGCGGGAAACCCCCACGTCGTGCCCGCGCTCCAGCACACCTGCTAATGTGTCGCTCTGGGACTCTCCCAAGCACACGTGGCAGGAGGCCGTGCAGCTAGGGGTACGTGGTGGCAAGCGGAGATGAAGAGAAGCCCATCGTGGCAAACGGTGGCGCTCCTAACGGTCACCTTTTGCACTGTTTAGGAGACTCAGACATGCATTTAATGCCCTTGTCCCTTGCCGTCAGAGTTAGGTAGGGCGCACTGTATCCACAGTAGCGGTAGCTGCACCTACCGCATCCTTTTCCATTTTTACCCTTCTAGTCTACGTTGCCACCTGTCGGTGACCCCTTGAAAGTATAAAAGGAGGCCCAAGCGCAACGTAGAGGGGGTTCGGCCAGTTCGGCTCATTGGAGACACCAGAAACACTCCTACGCCCAGTCTGGTAGCGTCGATCGCTCCTGAGCAAAGATTCAATACACACAAACAAGCAGCAGTAGGGTTTTACGCATCCGTGCGGCCCGAAGCTGGGTAAAACCGCCCGCGTGTACTGCCTCGATCCGCTCTTTGTTCAACCTCCGCCCTCACCGAACCGAAAGGGGTTCGGTCCGCGGATCCCCATAGGTGTTCGTGGATCAGTTTTCCCGACAGTTGGTGAAGATGGCGGCGGTGTTGGTGAAGATCGCAGTGATGATGATGGCCCCCGGCAGCGTTCCGGCGCCATCGGAAGCAAGGGGGAGAGAGCCCCCCTTCTTCTTCTTCTTCTTCCTTGACCTCCTCCCTAGATGGGAGAAGGGTTTCCCCTCTGTTCCTTGGCTCCCATGGCATGGGAGGGGCGAGAGCCCCTCCGAGATTGGATCTATCTCTCTGTTTCTGCGTTCTTTTTTCTACCCCTTCACTGTTTCCTTTATATCTGGAGATCCGTAACTCCGATTGGGGTGAATCTTTCGCCTAGATCTTTCTCATAAAATTAGCTTTCTTGCACCGAAAGAAGAGCATCAACCGCCTTACGGGTGGACCACGAGGGTCAGGGGCACGCCTGGGGGGTAGGGCACGCCCCCCTACCTCGTGACCACCTCAGACACCATCTCGCGTTGATTTTACTTCCCGAAAATCATAAATATTCCAAAAAAAATCTCCGTCCGTTTTTATCCTGTTTGGACTCCGTTTGATATTGGGTTTCTGCGAAACAAAAAACATGCAACAGACAGGAACTGGCACTGGGCACTGGATCAATATGTTAGTCCCAAAAAATAGTATAAAAAGTTGCCAAAAGTATATGAAAGTTCAATAATATTGGCATGGAACAATAAAAAATTATAGATACGACGGAGACGTATCACTTAGCCTGAGCTATCTGATCTCGCAACTTTCTGACCTCCGCATTATGCTCATCCCGATTATCCAAACTAACTTTAGCGGCCAACAATGTTGCTAAAGCATCCAATAACCCGAACAAGACTTGAACCGGCGGGCGCGCAGGGCCTCCTGCCGCAGCTGTTGATCCGAAGATTATTGCCGCTGCTGTTGAAGATTGTGGGGCGAGTTGCGTGCCAGCCATGAAGATTGCAACCCGGTTTGGCGGTTCGAAGGGGTCCGGAATACTATTGCCATCGGAACAACCCCCGAACAGGCCATCCTGCACTTGATACAAAGACTCGGTCTCACCAGTGGATGACTCGCCATCGGAATAGATGGTTGTCTCATCACCGGACATCGGTTCAGATTCGATCCCATGGGTACATCCTACGAACGCATGCTTCATGGCGGGCTGAATCCTGGCAGGACTCGCACGCTGAGCCGTCTCGACGAGGTCAGTGCAGATGTCCGGCTCAGGGCCCGGTTCACCGATCTTGCCGATGAAGACGTGAATTCCTCCGAAGGGGATCCGGTACCCGTACTCGTTTGAGCCGGCGTCGGGGCCCCAGCCTGCGTCGTCGATGTAGAGCTTGCCGTGAGGACTCTTAGTCATCCGGCCCACTGCGTATCCCTTAAGCCCTTCGAACTTGCCCTCTAAGAACTTGAAACCATCGTGCGATAGCCCCACGGTGGGCACCAACTATCATGGAAATATTACGTCAGATGTCCTAGTGAAAGGACTTAGTCGTGGAGCCATCGAGATCGGGTTAGCTTAGAGGGGTTAAACTGGACAAAGGATACAGGGAGTTTATATTGGTTCGGCCCCTTGCGGTGAAGGTAAAAGCCTACGATCCAGTTGTGGTGTTTTTGATGTGGTCTCGATTACTAGGGAGCAAATATGCTTTGCCTAGTTCTCGAGTTGTTGTTTCTTGTCCCTGAACCGCCGCCGGGTCGTCCCTATATATACACAGGTTGACGCCCGGCCGGTTTACAGAATCCCGAGGCCGGCTCATACAAGTGTCTGACTCGGTTTCTTCCTTTCCCTAACTTACAATACAAGTTTACACATCTATGACGGCTGACAATTATGGGCCCTAATCCGCCATTGGGCTCCGGGCCTCTAAGTCTTCAGAGTTAAAGCGCCATAGCCTTCATCTTCATGGGCTCTTGTACATGACTCCTTGTGAGTTAATCCGGCCCCTCCTGGGCGGTTTAACTCAGTAGTCATATCCCCAACATGACTATTTTTTTGGCCAAATTATTAGAGATGTAGTTGAATTGAATCAAATATATTGTGAAATTTCTATTAATTAACAAAAATATGAAGACCGCCTTTTTGATGTATCTATGTTTGTATGTTTCCTCGACAATCTTCATATCCTTACGAAGAACAAATATAATGACTATGCTAAAGTCGCTCCTACCCATGGTAGTAGATGATTACTTTCCTTTTTGTTATCAAGCGATGATTAATTTTTTAAATCCATTCTCTAGGAAATTTCTTCTCCCATATCAACTAGAGATTCCAAACGTGCCAATTGGTCAAAGGCGAGCAAGCTTCTTCTATGGTAGTCGGGTGCCATGAAAATGGTCTCCACAACAGTTGTGCATGCATGGTGACAAAGGCGTCACATGGTCAGAGCAACTTCAACTAGCGACACAGGACTAGGTCTTGAGTTATCGCAATATAAAAGAGAAGGCCATTACATGAAAATCGTTGAAGCTATGAGCAATTTGGCAGAACCCTAAGATCCATGGCCGGCAAACATTGATAGGGTGCTTCCAACGTAGAAAGGATTCCCTAACGTACCACTTTCAGGCCCAAATGTCTGTGTCCCAATGACACCTTATGGTATGTCAAGGGAGTTGTGTCCTTCCAACTCATAACCAGCTATTCATGGTTAATCACAAATTTCATTTACCGCATTCTTTTACAAGGGCCAATAGCACACAGTTGCTCGCGTTGCACGTGGCTTGGTCCATGGTCTAGCAATCTTAACACAGGATCTGCTAAAAACAATCTTAACACATGTATGTTTTTAGCACGTAACACGATTCTTTGCATGGGTCTCCAAGATTTTTTTCATTTTTCCACAATTTTTTTTTGTATTTTTTACCTGTTACCTTTTCCTTTTCTTTTCCTTTACATAGATTATATTATTTAACAGAATTTACATGAACACTTAAAAGTAGCAAAACTTTTCAAATATGCATGAACATTTTGAAGATTACATGAAACATTTTTCAAAAAGTACACAATTTTTTTAAGAACGCGTGATTTTTTTAGAAAATGCATGAACACCTATTAGAAATATGTGAAGATTTTACAAGTTACATTTTTTACTTAAAACGTGTGATTTTAAAAATAAATAAAATATTGTTTATTAAAATTGCTTGAACATTGTTAAAAATTGCATGATTTATCATAAAAAGATATGATAATTTCTAGAAAGTGTGTGAACATTTATATAAATTATATGAATAGTTCCTAAAATGATTGAATGTTTTTAAAATCATGTGAACAATTTTAAAAAATATGAACACCTTTTTAAATCACATGAACGTATTGTTAAATTCATCAATATTTTTTTAAATATGCGATTTTTTTTAAAACATGTGACAGTTTAAAAGTATCACAACGTAGTTGCTAAATTAAAGGATTATTTATTTTAAAAACAAAAATATAGTGAGAAAATAACAGAAAAGTGAGTAGGAAAAATAAAAGAGTTTGGTGAGCGTAGTTCCTCACTTCATGATGCGCTCACTTAGCACAAGGCTGTGAGAGGAGTGAGCCCAACCTGAAGTAAAATTCGGAGTCAAAAGCACTATATTTTTTCTCGTAAAAGTAAATCTGTATCCACATGAGAAGTAAATATGTGTTTATAATGTAAGAAAATAATGTATTTATTCCCTTTCTAAGAGGTATAATTGTGCTTCTTGCGGAAGCAAATCTGTGCCTCCACCAGAAGTAAAGATTTGTTGCTTGTGAATGAAAGAAACTTGTTTTTTTAGAGACACAATTGTGCTCCTCGCAGAAAAAAAATAGTGCCTCCACAAGAAACACATATGTGCTTCTTATGAAAGCATTTTTTTCCTGTTTTTGAGAGACATAACCGTGCATCTCGCGGAAAAAAAATGTCTCCATGAGAAGCAAATATGTACTGTGCAGGAAAGAAAGAAAACTCATGTTTTATTTCTGTAAGACACATACGTGCTTCTCGTGGAAGCAAAAACAAAATCACGCAAAAAGATCAAGAAAAAACCGAAAATCCAAATCGGTGCCCAGGCTCATTTGCTCCCGGTCAGAAAAAAATTCAAAACAAATACTAGAAAAATTCAAAAAAAAACCCAAATTTTTTTGGGTGGTAGATAATTTGATGCGTGAGGTCTGCTCCAAATTTCAACTCATTTGAATATTTGAGCAGCTATCGGCAAAAAAGACAAATCAGGTCAAAACAGTGCGTGAACAGTAAACTTTTTTACAGACCCCGATTTTGTCTTTTTTGCAGAGAGCTGCTCAAATGTCCAAATGAGTTAAAATTTGCAGCGAACCTCACGCATCAAATTATCTACCACCCAATTTTTTTTGGAATTTTTTGAATTATTTTAGTATTTGTTTTGATTTTTTTCGTCAGCGTGGATGGAATTGAGTCCGGTAGCAGAAACGCCGCACTCAGAAAAAAAAAATCTAAACTTAGGAAAAGCCTGACGAAAAGCCACAAAAAGAAAAAAAACATCTAAACCCCAAAAACGCGTAAAAAAATCTCGAGGAAGCGCCTAGATACGTGATGAAGACTGGACGCACCACTTGGCATGCTCTCAGCCCACCAAAGTGACCCTTGCGGAGCTTTCGCAAGTGTACCCCTTAACTAGTTGCTCTCCGAAAAACCTATTTGCTCCACTTTGCGACAAAGTGTTCACCCTTCGCAAGAAGAGGAGTGACCGAGGATGGGCTAGGCCGGCCGATTGGCTAGCGTCGTATATGTTTCCTTTACATTCTTTCTACCATTTTTGGTAACCCTGTAGAAGGTTCTTAAACCGTGTCTTTTTCTGTTTGTTTTTTTACCTGGTTTTCTGGTTTCTTTTTTTAATTTTTATGTTTCTTTTTTTCATGAGTTCACAATTTTTTAAAATAACTTCAAAATTCCTTAAATTTTGTCAAAATAAAAAAAAATCAAATTTTAATTTTCTTCATCCTTTTTTCTTAAAAATGTGCAAAATCTTCAAAAATTGTTCGGAAAATTCAAATTTTGGTCATATTCTTCTAAAAATGTCCGCCTTTAGGAAAAATAGAATTTCAAATTTTAGTTCACTTTTTACAAAAAATGTTCAAAATCTTCAAAAAAAGTCATGATTCCACTTTGTTTTCAATTTCAAAAATATTCAGAATTTGAAAATTTGTTCTCTTTCCCAAACAATGTTTGAAATCATTTCTTGTTAAAAAATGTCAAAAAATCTTTGAAAATATGTTTAGAATTTTAAAATGTGTTTGCTATTTTAAATTTGTTATTGAAAATTCAATTTCTTCTATATTTTTTTATTTTTATTTTTTCAAGAAATATCTGAAACATGCTACAGTGCAGCAGGACAACACGACTCCACCATATGTTGGTATAGTCCTGCGCGGTGGTTTACCTCCCGCTACAGTCTCCTACAGGCCGATGTTAATGGGTCGGCGCAATCAGGTCGCCCTTATGCACCCGTCTGCTGTTGGACGCAGCGAGCGGTGCATAGGAGGTCCCTAGATGGTGGCATATCAACGTCGGTCGCTCATTAGGAGAGAATATAAGGCGCATACCCTATTCTCTTCGCTAGATTTTGTGGGTTGTCCCATCTAGAGATCATTTCATGTGAAGCTGCCAACTAGTTTTGGGAAGCTTCCACAGGCTTTCGGTCGAATATTTTTTTCATGCCCCATTTTTTAGCCCAGTTATCATCCAGTTTTTTGTTTTTATTTTCTATTTTTTCATTTTTTCATTTTAAAATTCATGACTATTTTTAAACTCACTTTTTCAATTCATATATGTGATTTTTAATTCCTGAATATTTTCAAATCCACAAACATTTTCTAGATAGGTTATTTTTTCAAATTTGTGAACTTTCTCAAATCCATGAACATGTTTTTAAATCGGCAAACTTCTTTCAAAATTGTAAACTTTTTTTAGATCAATGAACTTTTTTCAATTCATGGCCACTTTCAGATTCGCATCATTTTTTCAAATGACGGAAAAAGTCAAATCTATGAATTTATTTCCATATCCATGAACTTTTCTTCAATTGTGAATATTTATTCAAAATCAATGAAATTTTTTCGAGTCATGAAGTTTTTTTGGATTCATGACTTTATTTTGAAACTATGAACTTTTAAAAAAATAAAAAAACAAATCAATGTTTTTCCAAAAGTCAATGGTTAAATGTTAACGGTTAATAGTCGGCTAGGTCAAGCATGAAGAGCGACCAGATGCGGCGCTTGAGGAGGTAGTTGCACACTCGCATAGTTGGGCCAACCCACGCAAGGTGTCAGGCGAGCGCTGCCTTGCTACCTGGCGCAACGAGCGTTGACTAGAAGCTCTAAGAGAATTTCAAGGAATCTCTTCGGGATATGTCTCATCTATTAAGTTACTATGTCTGCTCAAAATGTATAAATGGCTTCGTTTGGCTGCGCGGAGTGCTCTCCTAACTTGGGGGAACACTGATGGGTTAGGTTGTTAGATTGCGGTTGGAATATGGCAGCTGGCTTGCTTGCTCTTGCAAACGTGCGTTGCCACGGGCTCTTTAAAATTTATAATCAGTATCTTTCATTTATCATTCCATCATATTAGGCGATTATGGGTTGCTCTAATTAGAAACACAACAATCAAATATTAGGAAATTTCACCGAACGAACAACAACGAATAATACGATATCTATCAAACAAATAAAATGAGGTCATATTTTTGGTCCATCATGCACTTCTGTTGAAAAGTGCCTATCCCTTTTAGAATCAACCCACTGTTTGCTCGCACGCAAAAAAATACATCTCTAAAGTGGGGAACCGATCGGTGCCAAAAAGAACTCAAACTCCTATCCAATCTCGACTTCGTGCTCTTCCACTTCCATTGATAAGCATATGGTTATCACTAAGCATGTTGGAACGATGAGCATAACCTAACTTAGTTCAGTACGTGTTGCTGCAAATTAGTTCAGTACGTACGAAGCTGTTGCTAATTTCAATGCCTGGTTGTTGCAAGTTTCTAATGAAAAAGTACTTCAGGTCAAAGGTCAGGGAATATACACTTTTGTTATCATGGTTGTTTCCTTATAGTGAACAACTTTGATCACCACTTCAGCAGCTACTATCTATAAGAAGACATTAGCTAAGTAGATACAGGCAAAGAAAGCATGTAGGCAAAACCAGAATTAAAAACATCCTTCTCAATGGAGCTTGTGCAGTTCGGAAGACCCTAATCATCGATGAGGGACCCCTCCGATGGTAGCATGGCGTGACAATTGCCGTCAATGACGACACCCAAAGTACCTTGCATAATCCATCGATCCAGTTCGGAACAATCAAGCACATACCTTGCAAAGTGATGTGGATCTGAAGCAGAGGTGGGAAGGTAAAGGCTCAGGTGAGGTGAGGTGGAATGAGACGTTGATATAGACGTGCACGCATGAGAATAAGGCGGTGCCCAGGATGGATCTCCATCGGAGGAGGCCGGATCCGCTGGGGAGGAGGTCACTGTAGTACCTGCCATCTGTGCGATGGATCACGGGGCTGGCAGGCAGGGGGAGGGGATAGGAGGGAGCGGGTGGGCTAGAGCGCAGATGGCGGGTGCCCCCGACGACGGCTGGGAAGGATGGTGGAGGAGGTGGATGAGGATGGCGGCGGCGGCGTCTGCGGTTGCGCCTCGTCCGCAGCCGTGCTGGTGGTGGTCGATGCGAGAGCCGGATGGCGTCGGCCAGAATCAGGCAGGGGCGACAAAGATTTAGAGGAGAGAGAGATTGGAGGCGATGAGCGATGGGAGGAAGGGCCACCGGCGATTGGGGTGGCCTCAGATCCGCCCTCCATGGCCGCCTATTTCATGGGACGAAGACCCGTGCTCACCGTCGGGCTCGCCTTCGGCCGCTGCCTCGCCGACATTCACGACGTAGAGCCCCTTCCTCCGATCCCATTTGCCAGGGAGGCAGCGCCATCCTTCATCGTAGAGAACGAGTCCACACTGAGATCCTAACCAGATCATGATTGCGCCTCCCCAAACCGCAGCGGCACATCCCACTCCATCAACGACCAACCTATATGAGGCGGAGGGTCAGTGTAGGACGCGAGCGCTGTCACCATGGACGTGGGGGACGCCGTAGGTGGGAAGGAGGCGGCGACGGCGTCTGTGTTAGGAAGATCGCACGACGGTGGCGGCGTTTACTCGAGGGGGTCGAGAGGAGCTGCGTTTGGTGTCGGGTGGGTTCTTTGGTGCGTGCGTGGGGCTGAAGATTGTGATAGGTGATCAGGTGAGGGCGTGCCATACCTGGATCGATAGCCTTACCATACCTGGTGGTAATTTAAATTTATTACCATATTCGATATTTCCCGAGTTATGGCCATACCATACCTGGATTGATAGCCTTTGGGGTAATTTAAATTTATTACCATATAATTACCATATTCAAAATTTCCTGAGTTATGACCTTACCATACCTGGATTGATTTATTACTATACGTGGATTAATTATGATTTATTACTATATGATTTATTACTATACGTGGATAGCCTTACCATACCTAGTGGTAATTTAAATTTATTACCATATTCGATATTTCCCGAGTTATGGCCTTACCATACCTGGATTGATAGCCTTTGTGGTAATTTAAATTTATTACCATATTCGATATTTCCCGATTTATGGCCTTACCATACCTGGATTGATAGCCTTTGGGGTAATTTAAATTTATTACCATATTCAAAATTTCCTGAGTTATGACCTTACTATACCTGGATTGATTTATTACTATACGCGGATTAATTATGATTTATTACTATATGATTTATTACTATACGTGGATAGCCTTACCATACCTGGTGGTAATTTAAATTTATTACCATATTCGATATTTCCCGAGTTATGGCCTTACCATATCTGGATTGATAGCCTTTATGGTAATTTAAATTTATTACCATATAATTGCTATATTCAAAATTTCCTGAGTTATGACCTTACCATACCTGGATTGATTTATTACTATACGTGGATTAATTATGATTGATTACCATAAATACGTTGGGTATTGCCGGTCAGACGAGAAAAGAGAAAACCCGGTGGGAGGGGCCGGTGGGAGGTGGGACGAAGAAAAACCGGTTGAAAATAAACCGGTTGAAAGTGGGGGGGGGACTATTCAACCAATTCGTCCATTAGGAGTAGAGATTCCCCAAAGTGTAAAGGTGCAGCAGAACAGTGGCAAATATTTCCCTCAGTTAGAGAACCAATGTTATCAATCTAGTAGGAGTCCTCCAGGTAACAAAGTAGGCAACATCTACACACACGACACAAACACACTTGACCCCCAACACGACAAGAGGGTTGACAATCCCCTCATCTTGCTAGTTATAGGATTAAGCTGCACGTGATAGAGATAGCTGATAGCAATGTAACACAAAAAATAGTAGCAATTGTGTAGAAGAATTCAATAATACAGAATAGACCGAAGGGGTCATAGGTTCGTAGTGGCATCTCTCTAAAAAATAGGCAAATGGCATGGTAAAAAATTTACAGTTGGGCAATGATTAAATTACAATATTTATATTTATGACTATGATCATTCATGGTATAATCTCATATATGCATTACGTTCGTAATAAGTAGACCATTAATCCAACTGCATCTACTGTTAATAATCCACCCCAAAATCACTATCCAGCATGCATCTCAAGGTATTAAGTTTGCAAGAAAGAAGAAACCGAGTATCACAATAAGAAAGATGATATAATGTAGATAGGAAGAAGTCAATCAATATGAAAAAACCCCGTCATTTTACCCTTAGTGACAACAATACAACACATGTCTTAACGCCTATTGTCACTGTGTTAGATCACCACAAGATTGAACCCACTACAAAGTACCAATCCCTCTGAAGAAAAACCCATCGGACTTGCCAAATAAGATAAATAGATCGAAGAGCATGCAAAGGTATTTAATTATACAATACGAAAACCTCAAAAGATTTAATTGATTTCAATGAACAATCTGATCATAAAGTGGCAATTCAACATATCCCAACAAACACACCACATATTACATTGAATTGATCTCAATCATGTGAGGTGGCTCAAGGGGACATGGTATTAAAGATCCAAAAGAGAGGGACAAAACCATCTAGCTCTATGGACCCTCAGGTCCCAATGGAACTACTCACACACCATCATGGAGACAACAAGGTTGATGAACAAAACTCTAACAGTGGATTCCCTCTCCAACAGAGCTCCGACATAAGCCTCCAGATTGGATCTTCGCGAAACAAGAACTTGCAACGGCGATAAAATTATTCTAAAAATACGGCAAAGGTTTTGACACTGATACGTCTCCAATGTATCTACAATTTTTTATAGTTCCATGCTATTATAGTATCAATCTTGGATGTTTATTATGCAATTATATATCATTTTTTGGGACTAACCTATTAATCTAGTGCCCAGTGCCAGTTGTTATTTTTGCTTGTTTTTTGACTTTTTAGAAAATCAGTACCAAACGGAATCCAAACGCTACAAAACTTTTTGACGATTTTTTCTGGACCACAAGGGACCCTAGAAGCTTTGGGAGAAGACATGAAGTGTCATGAGGCAACGACAAGCATGCCAGATGCGCCCTGAGGGGGGTGCCCCCAAGCTTGTGGGCCCTTCGTGGTACCTCTTGACCTAATTTCAGATATATACATTCCCAAATATTGCTAATACATGTTGAGAGCCACCCCCAAATACTTTTGCCGCCGCCACAAGTTTTTGTTGTTTGGAGATCCCATCTAGATACCTTTTTCAATACTCTACCCGAAGGGGAATTGATCAGGGAGGACCTCTAAATCAACCATGTTGCCCTTTCGATGACGCGTGAGTGGTTTTCCACAGACCTATGGGTGCATAGCTAGTAGCTAGATGGCTTCTTCTCTCTCTTTGATCTTCAATACAATGTTCTACTCGATATTCTTGGAGATCTATTCGATATAATCCTTTTTTGCAGTGTGTTTGTTGGGATCCAACGAATTGTGGATTTATGATCAGATTATCCATGAATATTATTCGAGTTTTCTCTAAATCTTTTATGCATGATTGTTATAGCTTTTTATTTCCCTCCGATCTATCCGTTTGGTTTGGCCAACTAGATTGATTTATCTTGCAATGAGAGAGGTGCTTTGTGATGGGTTCGATCTTGTGTTGCTCAATCCCAGTGACAGAAAGGGACATGACACGTACTTGTGTCGTTGCCATTAAGGATAAAAGGATGGGGTTTATTCATATTAATTGGGTTTACTTTGTCTACATCATGTCATCTTGCTTGAGGCATTACTCCGTTCTTTATGAACTTAATACTCTAGACGCATGCTCGATAGCGGTCGGTGTGTGGAGTAATAGAAGTAGATGCAGGTAGGAGTCGGTCTACTTGTCTCGGATGTGATGTCTATATACATGATTGTTGCCTTGGATAACTATGCGTTTTTCTATCAATTGCCCGACAGTAATTTGTTTACCCACCATATCCTATGTTCAAGAGACAAGCTTCAAGTGAAAACTGTGGCCCTTGGGTCTATTTTTATCATATATTAAAATCCAAAAATATTTTGCTGCACTTTATTTACTTTTATTTTATTTTGTGTTTTGTTTATCTATCTATCACTATGAGATTTGATCCTTGCAATTAACCGCCAAGGGATTGACAACCCCTTGTTTGCTTGGGTGCAAGTATTTGTTATTTTGTGTGTAGATGTTGTTCACGAGGTATTGCGTGGTTTTCCTACTGGATTGATAACCTTGGTTCTTAACTGAGGGAAATAGTTATCTCTATCGTACTGCATCATCCTCTCATCTTTGAGGAAATCCCAACATAGCTCACAAGTAGCAAGAAGAATTTCTGGCACCGTTGCCAGGGAGACATCACCAACACCTATCAAGTACCATTGCATAAATTTTCATCTCCTTGCATTTACTTTCATTTTCCATTTACCTCTCATTTTTATCTCCCCCACTTCTAAAATGTTTTCACAAAAACACAAAAATATTTTTCATTTGCCTTTTAGCTTGCTTGCTTGTTCGCCCGTTTATCATTATGGCTAGTTCTTCTCTTATTATGTGTACCCCTTAAAATGAGGTTCTCAATTTTAAACTAAGGGGTGTGGAGAATTTAAAAGATGCTTGGTATAGGATTTGCGATGCTCAAAATAGATCAACTCATAAGCAATCTCCTACCGTTCTTCTTTGCATTTTTTTACGTGGGTGTTACTACTTGGTATAGATTTGTACTAGATACTATTACCGAAGGGAATTTCTTGAGTAGTCATCCTATGGATGCTTTCATTGCTATGGGAAATTTGGTAGGATCGCCAGGTATCACTATTAATGAAACAACATTGACATTGGAGCATGTTATGCAAAGGTTAGAAGCTATTGAAAATAAAATGCCTATCGTAGAGCACATTGGAAATCTAGATAAAAAGATTCATCATCACATTACTCAATTTGTGTCAAAGGTAGGAACCAGTTTGAAGGTGCTTAAAGAGAAGGAGCATGTAATCAATGAGATGATAGAACAAAGTCCCGGTAGAATCGATAAGTTGGGATAAATTATTAACAATCTGGGTTCCACTTTGTCTTCCATTAAAACTATTGAAAGGACTCCTCCTAGTAAGAATTGAAAATGTATGTTCCGAAAAACAAGGGTGTCACATCTAGTAATGAAAGCAAAGATCTTAAAATGATTAGTGTTCACCCCAACTTCGTTGATTTAATAAAGGAACCGTCTTTGAGAATAAATTACACAACTTTGTTCCAAGGAGTATAATTGTTAAAAATATGCGTGTTAAAAGTCGTAGGAAATATGGATGTGTGATTGAGGAGTTAGAAACTGAAGATGACAACACTTGAAACTATGCACTACGCCTAGCTAGGGGCGTAAAACAATAGCGCTTGTTGGGAGGCAACCCAATAGATATCTTTATTTGCTTGTTTATTTCCTATTTTTTGTGCACAAAATTATGCTATTGTTATGGTTGTGTTTTGTGTTTAAATTATTGTTTGTGCCAAGTAAAGCCTTTGGGATGATTTAGATGATAGTTACTTTGATTATGTGAGAAAACAGAAACTTTTGCACCCAATAGCATAATTGTTTAGATTCACTGGAACGAGATAAATTTCTAATTTTTTTACACATAATTAATATACAAAATTTCCACATTGCCCTAATTTTTCAGAACTTTTGGATTTACAAAAGTATGATCATTGTTCAGATCATTACAGGCTATTCTGTTTTTGACTGATTATGTTTTCATTGAATTGTTTGCTTGTTTTAATGAATCTATGGATTATATCGGGGGGTATAAGTCATGGTGAAGTTAGAATACAATAGGTATTATGTAGTAATAAAATATGAATGGGTTTACAACAGTACTTAAACTTTATGATTTGCTTGTTATACTGACGGATCTCACGACTTTTCTGTTGAGTTTTGTGTGCTGAAGTTTTCAAGTTTTGAGTGAGATCATGATGGATGAAGGAATAAGGAGTGGCAAGACCCTAAGCTTGGGGATGCTCGAGGCACCCAAGGTAATACTCAAGGACACCCAAGACTCTAAGCTTTGGGGTGCCCCAGATGGCATCTCCTCTTTCTTCTACCAACCATAGGTAAATTACTTGGAGCTATATTTTTATTCATCACATGATATGAGTTTTGCTTGGAGCGTCGTTGTCGTGGTTTTGTCAAAGCACATGTCCTCGAAAAAGAATTTAGTCGTGAGGCCATCGTATCTAGGTAGTAGCTCGGACGAGGTTGATCGGAATCGAGAGACACGAGTTTACCTAGGTTCAACCCCTCACGATAGAGGTAAAAGCCTACTTCCTGCTTGATTGATTATTGCTTGAGACCTCGATTACAAGTGTGCAACTTTGGCTAACCTGGTACTCGAGAGCTCGTATCTTAGTCCGTTCTATCCTAGGGGCTCCCCTTTATATAACAAGTGAGTCTCTCGATTTACAACTGACTCCGGGTCGCAGTACGACCCGTGTATTAATCTATTTCCTACTTGTCTTGCTCCGCAAGCAAGGGAGATTCCTTATGGTTTCCTTCTTAAGCTAGTTCGCCAGATACCGGACATGAGCCAACCTTCTCCTCAAGCCGCCCCCTGGGCCTTGAACCTCGCGGCTCATCACATCCCAAACCACCGGGTCATATATGAGCCGCCAAATGATAGTTGGGTCATATCTATGGTCGGGTCATACCATGGGGTATATTCCCAACATTAGCCCCCAGTTTAACTTGGATGTATCCAATTAAACTTCATCCTGAAAAAGAAAAATAAGAATAGGAAAAAGTCTCTAGCTGGGTTATCTTCAGCGAACCGAAGATCATCCTTATCCTTTCAGCTCCTTTCCAATGTCATATATATATTTATGTAGCCCCTAACTCTCAGACATAAGAAGATATGAATATGCTTAAGACTGCTTTTTTAAATTGCAAGCAAACCGTAGCCCCCAAGGGTCAACTCAGTAAATAATATTGGGCTGGGACGGTATAAAATGGTAGACAAAGTGAAAATGGATCATAGCCCCCCAAGGACCGTGTCGTTATAAAAATGACGAGCCGGTTCTTCAAGATACCCTTTAGTCAAACCTTTGGTAAAAATGACCTATAGGCCCCAAGGGTCAGCTCATCTCCTTGAGATAAATGAGTCTTCGCATAATTTATTGTTTTGAAAGTGATTTGCATTAGCCTCCAAGTGTTATGGGGACTGCTTGTAGCTTCATGAGACTTTGTCATGAGAATACTTATAGAAGATTTGAGTTGTAGCCCCCAAGTGTCTGGTCATGTGACCTCACCGGCTTAGGTGTGAGAAATTTTTAACCAAGATTGCATTTGTTTTGACAGGATATGCTGAATTTCGCCGAGTCAAAAGCTGCCGACTTACATAAGCAGTTGAAAAGTGGAGCAAAAATTTCGGGAGAAAGCATAATCGTCCTCCTCAAATTTGCAAAAATCTCTGCTTATTGCGAAGGACAATTTGAAAAATATGAAAACCACCTTTGAAGATGAGAAAACAATGCTTCTGAAATGTGCAGAGGAGGTTGAAGGCAAGCTTGAGTCGGTGACTCAAGAGTTGAGTACTTTAAAGCGCCATATAACCAACATGACTGTGGCCATCTTTGGTAAATGGTAATATTACCATAGTCAAAATCCGGGTTGAGTGTCGGTCGGCTTATTAATATTCGTCTTCTTTGTGCAGGTAGAAGGAACACCAATGTCGTCCAACTGCCATTGGTGAAGTTGAAGGCAGTGTATACATATCTGGAGCAATTATGTACATGATGTGCTTATGAAATAATGACAGTGAAAAACACGACAACACCCCCTCCACGGATCAAAGATATGCTCATGGATTTGTCAACAGTCCCTCAACGGATCCAGGAGTTGAAAAAGTCGACGGCTCATGCTCAGGCCGGCTTAGCACTAGCTCGAGCGAAGGATTTTCTTCTTGAGATGGAGTCGGCGAAGATGGCGGGCGGGTTACCGAAGTTTAATGCTGACGGTATTGAGTTTTCCTAGGAGGATTTCATGCGTTTTGTGAAAGAAACCCGAGTGCTGGCCGATCAACTGTCTGAAGAGCTTGAGTTGCCAAAGTACCAAGCAGCCTACATGGAAGAGAACAAGTGCGCCAACCTGCCTGAATTCAAGCCATTTGTGCTGACTCCTCCATGCCGTAAGCAAACCTTCGCCCCTGACGTCGACCAATCTATTATCATTCATGAGGACTCAACTTTCTAGGCTTTGTCAACTATTCAATGGACGCCAAAGGACCTCCAGACCAAGCAGGACGAGCTGGCATAGGTTGACACGGAAATATCTGGCACCGAAGGCTAGCAGAAGGATGTCAAACCGGAGAGCTCGGGGGCCGGATTGTAGGAGTAGACCTCTTCATAAAAACTTTCTTATTTGTGGCCCAAGTGAGGCTTTTAATAGGATTAGTGAAAATCACTTGCTTATATGTGGTGCCATCGTGCACTTGATACTTTTGGAATACCGTCTTTTGAAGGAAATGAGCCGGCGCTTGACAACTTGTTTCTCATAAGTATACTTGTAGCATAAGTCATCCTCCAGAAATGAGCCAGTGTTATAATATAACCCTATTTTTGTTTAAACTAATCTGCATATAAGCCAACACAATTTGTCCTGACAGTTCGATCAGAAATATACTGAAGTAATTGTAATTTTACCAAAGTCAACATAGTGTGTAACCGTACGCGATGCGATCTAGCACACCATCATGTTTATAACCCGCCAAAGATATAATGCGGTCTGAGTGGAGGGAGGCAACTGGCTAACCACGGTAGCAATGATACGTGCGTGGTGGTCGGCTGGTTAGATCGGCATTAATGGTCATGGCCTTGACAGCGTGGTATCGCTCTTCTTTTCTCTTTTCCTCCGATCCTTCTTAGCACCATCGTCGCCCCAGCCATCCTCTGCCCCCTCGTGGATCTACTTGCCACCATCCCCCGCCTCTACACCTCCCAGTTGCGCACGTCTGTCAGATTTAGGTCTTCGCTGACCCAAGAAAGGTTCAAACTCTGGGGCGTGTGCAAAGAACTCAACCTCTCCAGCCAGCTAATTCGTCGCCCCCTGGCCAAGCTCGATGAATGGGAAAGGAAAGGGACACAATAGTTTACCCAGGTTCGGGCCACCTTGCGGTGTAAGACCCTACTCCTGCTTTGGGGTGGATTAGCCTCACGAGGGCCTGAGGATGAACTAGTACAGGGGAAGAACAACCTCAGGGGGCATGTTCTTATGTGGATGTGAGCTAGTGAGGGTTTGGGTTGGATCCTGGCTCTTCCCTCCCCTCCTATGGTGGTGGCTGAGCTATATTTATAGTGGCCTTTGTCCTCTCCTCCAAGCGAAGGCGGCAAGGGATTCCATAGTGGCCAATTTTCAAGGGGGACAAGTAGTACATCTTATCTTGACTAAAGGTGGTCTTTGCCTGCAAAGCTTCTGGTCGTGATGTCGTGGTGGGCTTGGTGATGACATACGTCCTGCCGTACTAGCGGTCTTGGTCTTGTTGCTTGGGAATTGAAACCTTTGGGTGATTCCTCGGGACCCCATGCCTGCGCTTGCCTCCTTAGCACCAAAGAGGAAACCTGCTGCTCTATGCCCGCTGGCGCCCACCTGGCCTTGGTCGTCATGGCTTACGTCACCCCAAACTCATGAGATGGGTGCTTGCATAGGAATCTGCTCCTCAAGAGCCAACCTAGGGAGGCCGCTCCCTCCGGAGGTCTTGGCGTCGTCCACCTCGCGAGGTGTTGTCTTGAGGGTGCTAAAGATGGTCCGTGCCAGGCCATCGATGGAGCCATGTTGTGGGCTGCAGGCAGGCAAGCCTGGGTACCCTGGTTCCCAGAACCCTGACAGTATCCCCCGGGCCCGAGGCGCGCTCGGCTTGGCTTCAGGGCAAAGCCAAAGGGCAAGTGCGAAGCGCTGCGGGCCCCAATCGACTGCGAGCCAAGTCGACATGTGGCACTTGATGGGACGTAGGCATCTCCACTTCCCCACACTACTTCGACAACCGTCCGACTTGACAAAAAGACCTGCGCCTGCCACCGAGCCTTCATTGCCTTCTCTCTGTCTTGCTCCAGATCCTCTTTTCTCCCTGCCGAGTGCACCCTCGGATCCTCCAAATTTCTTCCTCAAGCTCTTTGCCGATGACATCCAAGAAGGTGAAGCCAGCCACTCCGGCCACACACTCCTCCTCTGCACCCATGTTGGCCCTTAGTATGTCCTCCATCACCGAGGCGGGGCACCTTGCCACCGTGCTCCCGCTGACGGCGAGCAACGACAATAAGGGGAGGGAGACGATGCTTCGGGCCGGCTCCACTAAGCGGAGGCCTTGCCGGGGACATTCTATCACTTCTTCCTCCACAACGTCTTCGTGGGGCTCATCCCGCCCTTCTCCAAGTTCTTCCTCGCCGTCCTCGACCATTACCAGGTTCACACTCTGCACCTCCAGCCCAACTCCATCGTTCTCCTATCTATCTTCGCCTTCTACTGCGAGGCGTTCATGGGCGTGACACCCTCCATTGCGCTACTCTGCCACTTCTCCCTCCGGATACACGACTCGACCCAGCGCTCCGTATGCGTCTCCTTTGTCACGCCCCACAGCGGCAACGCGCTCATGAGTGTCGGGGAGAAGGTGGAGGACTTCTAGGGTAAATAGATTTACATGGACGCCAAGGGCCTCCACGCTCGCTGGAGCTGCCGACAAGATGCCGAAGAAGCTGGACCAGTGGGTGCATGAGAAGTCCACCGACCCCCAGGCGGCGCCGGTCCTGAGGCTGATGCAGGTGGACCTAGAGTCTGAGGCGCTGACGGGGGCCATGATTGTCAAGCAGTTCTTGACGCAACGCCTGGCCCCGCTCCAGGCGCACTCACGCCCCATATGGGATTTCGAGGGCACGAAGGATGACCTCTGGCTGCGCTGAGGGAGCCTGACAAGCGAGGAGCTGGGCAAGGCCATGCGTACTTTGCTCGAGAAGGATCCAGGCAGCCTCCCGGCAGCCTACCTCTCATTGTACCGCCGCGACAATGGGGCGGAGCTGGCCGCCACCATGCCCGTCTTCAACGAGCTGGGGCTCGTGCTGCACAAGCTCCCCAACTCCCCGGTGCCGGTGTCCTCTGGCGAGGGCTCTGAGGGGGAGGGGAGGAGGACTCGAAGGCAACCACGGATGATGTGGAGGAGACTTCTCATCTCTCCGATGACGACGACGCGGCTGAGTACTTGGTCGAGGGATCCCCGCGCTGCACCGGGGTCGCTACAAGGTCCGGGGGTATCCCCTTGCGGAGGCTGAGTCGAGTGACTCCGAAGAAGGGAGAGGCGGCATCGCTTCCTTGGGGCGACGCCCCCGCCTGGTCGCCCATCGCTACTGCTTCGGAGCCAGCTGCCATATGCCCAGTTGGTCCTCAATGTGCAACAAAGCCTGCGCTCAAGAAGATCGGTGAAAGATCGAAGATGTTGCCTAGAGGGGGGGGGGAGGAATAGGCGCTTTAAAATAATTATGGTTAAGGCTTGAACAAATGCAGAATAAACCTAGCGGTTAATTTGTCAAGCAAAAAACCTAAAACAACTAGGCTCACCTATGTGCACTAACAACTTATGCTAAGCAAGATAAGCAACTATGTGTAGCAAGATATATGACAAAGAACAATATGGCTATCACAAAGTAAAGTGCATAAGTAAAGGGCTCGGGAAAGAGATAACCGAGGCACGCGGAGACGGCGATGTATCCCGAAGTTCACACCCTTGCGGATGCTAATCTCCGTTTGGAGCGGTGTGGAGGCACAATGCTCCCTAAGAAGCCGCTAGGGCCACTGTAATCTCCTCACGCCCTCGCACAATGCAAGAAGCTGTGATTCCACTAAGGGACCATTGAGGGCGGTCACCGAACCCGTACAAATGGCGACCCTTGGGGGCGGTCACCGAACCCGTACACTTTGGCAACCCTTGGGGGCGGTCACCGGTACCCGTCAAATTGCTCGGGGCGATCTCCACAACCTAATTGGAGACCCCGACGCTTGCCCGGAGCTTTACACCACAATGATTGAGCTCCGAACAACACCAACCGTCTAGGGCGCCAAGGCACCCAAGAGGAACAAGCTCTAGGGTGTCCAAACACCCAAGAGTAACAAGCTCAAGGGTACCAAGCACCCAAGAGTAATAAGCTTCTCAACTTGTAACTTCCACGTATCACGTGGAGAACTCAAACCGATGCACCAAATGCAATGGCAAGGGCACACGGAGTGCCCAAGTCCTTCTCTCTCAAATCCCACCGAAGCAACTAATGCTAGGGAGGAAGATGAGAGGAAGAACAAGAAGGAGAACACCAAGAACTCCAAGATCTAGATCCAAGGGGTTCCCCTCACATAGAGGAGAAAGTGATTGGTGGAAATGTGGATCTAGATCTCCTCTCTCTTTTCCCTCAAAAACTAGCAAGAATCCATGGAGGGATTGAGAGTTAGCAAGCTCGAAGAAGGTCAACAATGGGGGAAGAACACGAGCTCAAGGGATGAGGTTCAATGGGGAAGAAGACCCCCTTTTATAGGTGGGGAAAAATCCAACCGTTATGCTCACAGCCCGCACAGAGCGGTACTACCGCTCCAAGGAGCGGTACTACCGCTAGGGTGGTAGTACCCCTTCGAAACACAACAGTGAGGAGGCAAAAAGGCCAGAAGAACCGTCGGAGCGGTAGTACCACTTGACCTCACGGTACTACCGCTAGGGGTAGCGGTACTACTGCTAAGGGTAGCGGTACTACTGCTTGCAAGCGATACTAAAAAATTACATCCGGGCCTACCACCGCAGGACTTGGGATGAGTTTTTGGTCCGGAGCGGTACTACCGCTGTAGGAGCCGCGGTAGTAAAAAATTACATCCGCTCCAATTCGCGGTAGTACCGCTGCAGCCTTTTTAGAACACCAAAACTACCACAAGTTCTGCAAACGGACTCCGAATTCGATGAAACCAAGTTTGTTGGAAAGCTAGAGACAAGGGCTAACACAATCTTGAAAGAAATATCAATAAGAAGCAAATTAGAAAAAGGCCCATAATAAAATGGTGAGAACCCTTCCTCGGATAAGACCGGTAAAACCTCCAACACCGAAAACATCATAGAAGACGCATGTGAACTCCGTTTTCGATGAACTCAAGCTTGTCATCAAGATGACCATAAGCTCTAAGACTCACAAAGAGAACCAGGAAACAAGATGCAAGGATGCAATGGTTTGAGATCTCTACTAACGATACGATCAAGCTACCAACTTGAGAGCCCCCCTTGATAGTACGACAGACGATCCTATAACCCGGTCTCCCAACTACCACCATGAGACCGGTAAAATAGAAAACCTATCAAGGGAAAACCTTTGCCTTGCACATGGTCCACTTGAGCTAGATGATGACGATCTTGACTCCCTCAAGTTGGACCACCTTTCTTGATTGCGTTGGCTCGATGAAGACTAGATGATTGCTCCCCCATAGTCCACTATGGGTGAGCCACTCTTCGGCTCATCTTCACAAGTCCATTGTCACCACAATGGGCGGCAAGCTTCAAGCACTTGATCTCTTCATGATGCATCACTTGAACTTGCACACCGCATCCTAACCCCACAAAGAACTCTCACGAAGACCATGGGTTAGTACACAGAGCGTAATTGACAATGCTTACCATACCATGGGATCACTTGATCCCTCTCGGTACATCTTCTACGCTTTGTGAGTTGATCAACTTGATTCACTCTTGACTTAGTCTTGATCAACCTTGAATCTTTCCAACTCTCTTCATTTGGATGATGTCTTGAAGGTAAACATGAATGATCACACAATCTTCTTCTTCAAACATGCTTGCAATAAGCTCAACACTCACATGACCAATCTTTGGATAATTCCTTAATAGCACCTTGGTCAACTCATAAACTCCTTGAAACCAACACATGGACTTCAAGAAAAGCCTATGGACAAAACCTTCAAATATAACTCAAGGCAACCATTAGTCCATAGAGATTGTCATCAATTACCAAAACCAAACATGGGGGCACCGCATGTTCTTTCAATCTCCCCCATTTTGGTAATTGATGACAATCACTTTCAAGAGAGTTTATACAAGGAGTTATGCATCACCATGCAATGCAACAACCAATGATGCATGAGAATGGGATGCAAATGCTTAGGAACCAAAACCAAAGCAAGGAGAAAACTCTGAAGACTTCTCCACAAAACTCTCTGAAACTCCTCCCCCATTGGCATCGATTGCCAAAATGGGTGAAAAGCTTAGAAGGCCAATATAAAGAGTGTTCCTCCATAAATTGTGTATCTCTCAAAAAGAGAGTGGAATGCAATACACATATCCAATGGTAAATACTTGGAGGAAGACAAACTATATTGAGGCCCAAAGATTGCAAAAGAATGATATGCCACAAAGACATAACAAAGAGAGAAACAAGAAATCGAGCAATCAAAAGATACCAATTGAAGCAAGCAATCAAAGGATATCAATTGAACCAACTAGACCAAAGATCCTATGAGCCACATGAATGAAGGATATTATGATATGAGCAAAGGAGTATTCTAAATAAGCTAGAGTAGCTCCCCATGATTTGTGCACACATAATAATTTTTGTATTTGGATACAAAGTGCACAAAATAGGATCATAGCTCCCCCAAAATCAATAGAAACAAACAACAAGTGCAAGTGAGCATAAAGGAAACTAAGCCTAGCACTTGCAACAAACACATGGTTGAGCAACATGTAAAAGAGGCAACTTAAGAATAGGCTTAACCAAAATGATGTGTGTGAGTCATGGCAAAGCACATGAGAGGACTAATATACGGATGAGCATAAGCATCAACATAGTCTCGAATGAATGAGATACATGGTGCAAAGCCTTTCATTCTCACACACAACTAAGCAAATGGGTTCACAAGAACACTAAATATGCAAAATGAATAACCAACACTTGTGACAACCCAAGGTGAAGATAGAAAGCATAAGCATCATCAAGACAGGGGATACCAATTAAGATGGCAAAAGCCTCGTCAAGACAAGCATGAGGAAAATAATCTTCACCACACAAGAGTGCATCAAGATGCAACGAGATAAGACACGCACTCAAGGCAAAAGCTTTCACAGAGCCACCAAACAAATAACATAAGAAAGACAAGCTGGACGTGAAAGAAAGGATATCATCTAGAGATGTAATTTCTCTCAAGTGTATAAGGGTCTAGGTAGACGAAATCATGACGATATATATCTACAAAGAAGGATGTACACCCGAAATAGTTACAACACGAAGGAACAAGATATCCAAAAGGAAGTCATACATATACCAATAAGATATGTGCTTGGAAGCATAGCCCAAGGCTAGATATGGTCTTATTGTATATAAATGAATTCCTACCACACAACCATCAAAGACATCACAACTAGCAACAAGAGATCATTGTTGGGATGCTTTGAGAAAGGAAACAAGTATCACAAGAAAGAAAGAATAACATGCCATGATACAATCTACACACGATTGATGCAATAATGTGTGCATGTAGTAGATGATGATACTTGTTACCGAGATAGCATTGGAAGGATGTAGTAGATACCAATTGAAGGTAGAAAGTAGTTCATTGATCATCCTAGCTTGACTCCAATAAGCACATGGTGACAACACCTTCCTTTTGAATGAGCCGAGTATCCAATGCATCTCCAATTGTTCCTAGAACAACAACACAAACAAAATGGTACCCAAACTCATTGGGACCAAAGAGTTAGAGAACCAACAATACATAGGACAAACTCCACATAGATGTGTGCATATAGATATGAAAATGAATCTCATGCACATCTCATCCAATTTGAGACTTGGTGGAGTTTCCCCTATATATTGGGTCAAAGAAAGAAAACATGCCAAAGGAACTACATGAAGTTAAAATGCATGCTCAAGACTTTCAAGAACCGATACCAAAATAAAAGGAAAAACCAAGTGAAAAGGATACCAAATGGAGAAATCATCACTTGGAAGATATCATTAAAAGATACATCAAGGAATGAGATATCAATTCGAACACACACAAAAAGATGTCAAACTCCCAAAGGAGAGGATGGTTCCAAACAAACCAAGCTCTCTACAAAGTTTCATGTTGGCACAAAGTACCAAAATAAACGACTTGCCATCCACCAACACATACTTAATATGGATCACAAGATGAGTGTTTTATAGAAAATAGGATAGCTCCCCCAAGACTAGTGCATTATAGAGAATTTGCATTTGAATACAAAATGCACAACGTGGGATCACCACTTTCACTATATATAGAAAACACTAAACAAGATCAAGAAAATAACAAGATCCACAAGTGGTATGGAAAACAATGGGAGTTAACACAATCCTAGGCACGAGATAAGGCAAATAAAAGCAAAGGCCAATGTAAAGATGATCAATAATTTGTACCACACATAAGTGAGTACCAATTGTCATAAGACAAAAAGTATTTGGAAATAATTCCCGTTGGTAGATAGCAAGGATATCCAACATCATCTTCACACCAAACACAAGCAAATTGAAACTTGTAGAGCTAAGATGCCACCTAGGAACAAGATAATCTACAATATCAACACTAGGTGACAAAATCTCAAATGTACACATTTTCTAGGCTAGTAATATACATAGCATATTACTCCCCCATAATGTGATACCAATGAAGAAAACTTAACAAGAGGAAATAAGAGGATCCAACAAGAGATAATTAATGGACAATTTAGAATTTGAATTTCTCATGAGAAGACATACCACATAGCAACTAGATAATCTTGAAATATCAATACTAGATTGTATTACTCATGTACACACATTTATAGGATTGTGAGGTGCACAAAGCACATCACTCCCCCATAATGGGATATTCCATTAATCTCTCACAAGAGCCAACTAAGAAATAAACAAGATGCAAAAGGCTCAATGCATGACACACACATACATGATGTGCAAACCAACACACACATACTTGATTGCTCAAGATAATCAAGTTGGAAGCACAACATATACAAACACATGCAAGGAACAAAACCAAAACATGCAAGTGGGCAAGTAACTTTCAATGTAAACAATTTAAGTACAAGTTACCGCAAGGAGGCACATTGGATATAAGATATAAGCTTGATGATTCAATTGACTTGGCTTGAGGCAATAAGAGTGATGAAGTCCCCTTAATTCTTCATAATGTAGCCAAGTGTCCAATGCCCTCCAACAACACCTATTGATCAAGTTTGAGCTAGTTGGTCCCCAACCAAGTTGGGTCCTAAGAGGTTAGTCACAATAGGCTTGGCTACCCAAATGGTTCTTTGCTTCAAACCACTTTGAGTACCAACAAACTTGGCAAACACATTGCCAACCTTATCCTTCCCAAGATAATAGACATCATCGATGATAATTGGGTTGGATGAGGTACCATTTGTGCATGAAGAAGCGCGTGACCTTTTTCACGACATAGGTAGCAACGTCTACTCTTTACTTTCTTCTCACTTGATTTCTCAACTTGAGATTGAGAATGAGAGTGAACTTGTGGCCGCCTCCCTTGTTGCTTGTCACTAATGGCCTTCTTCTTCAAAGGGCAAGATCTAACATGATGCCCTTCAATTTTGCACTTGAAGCAAATGATCTTGGCCAAATTCTTGACTTGTTTTTGGCCCTTCTTCTTGTTGCTCTTGGACTTCTTCTTCTTATTGGAGTTGAATCCAAGTCCACCTTTGTCATTGGGGGATTTTTGCACACTCAAGATATTGTTGAGTGTGGCCTTCCCTTCATTACACTTTTCCAAGTCTTTCTTCAAAGAAGTGACTTGAGCCTTGAGCTCTTTGATTTCCTCTACATGGTTTGTCTCAACACAAGTACTAGAGAAAGTATAAGCTTCATCGTTTGAGCAACAAGGCAAGGAAAGCAATTAATCACAAGATGTACCAACATTGTGAGTAGATGAATTACAAGGACTAGCACATGGCAATATAGCACTTTGACTAGATGTAGTGCTAGTATCCACATGAGGCTCACTAGATGTTACCTTAGAAAGCATGGCCTCATGAGCTATCTTTAGCACATTATGGGATACTAGAAGATCATCATGAGAGTTTGAGAGCTTTTCATGACTTTCTTCCAATTTCCCATATTTGCTAGATAGCAACTCAAGTTGAGCCCATAGCTCAACATTCTCCTTCAATATGGATGCTTCACAAGAGATAGAGTTAGTAGCACAAGCATCATCATTAGCAACAAGAGGAGAATACAACTTGGCAAGCTCTTTTGAATATGAAGCTTTAAGTTGAGCATGAGACTCGGTGAGTTTGATGAGCTCACTCTTAATGACCCTTGGGCCATTTTTGAGGTGCTCAAAGTCCTCAAGGAGTTTAGCATGCACAACTTCAAGCTCCTCATTTTTAGTTTCAAAATCATTGGCCACCTCAAGAGCTCTATCACGAGATTCCCTTACTCTAGATAATTCTAGAGCAAAAGTCTCCTCAAGAGATTCCTTGGTGGTTTGTTCAAGTTCAAGATCTTGAGAGAGGTCCGCAATCTCATTAGCGTAATCACGCTCGTGACCTTCCATTTTCTCAATGGTGACCTCATGATCCTCGAGATGAGATTCCAACTCCTCAATATATTTCTTGCCCTCAATGGCAATGGACATAATTTCATGAAGTTGGAACGAGCAATTTTATTTTTATGAAGAGCTTTAAAAACCATTTCCCCCTTAATTTTTAAAGAGGCAACATTATCATTCCCTTCATCATAATCAACATCATCATCATTCTTGCCATCATCAATATCATCACAAGATATATTGGGATTCAAAGTGGGAGATACCTTTGAGGCCTTGGCCATAAGGCAAAATGCAATAGATGATGATGTAGGATCCCTTGAAGCACCATTCAAGACCACATCTTGTTCCATGGAGTGTTGAGTTTCCTCTACATTGTTAGCACAACAACTCGAGGAAATAGATACATTTTTATCATGGCAACAAGACATAGCAAGCATATCATCATGAGATTTGAGCAAGCAATTTCTACATGATATGCAAGGACTACCAACACGAGCATGTGAAACATGTAAGATGCTCGAAGTGTTAAAGTCCAAAGAAGGACCATTGCAATAAGATAGTGATGAAGAATCACCAAGAACAAGCACACTATCATCATTGCAATGACCACCACTACTCACCCCAGCATTACCTTGTGGCAATCCACATGTAGGTGAAGTATAAGAAGTTGAGAAGGCAACACAGCCGGAGGAGGAGGGAGAACAATCATCCCCACAAATATTGGACACACCATATTTATCTTGAAGCTTTGTCCATAACTCATGAGCATCCCGGAACGGCATGAGTTGAAATATAACTACATTGCTCAAAGCATCGAAAAGCACATTAGAAGCTTGAGCATTGAGATAAGAGTTTTCCTCATCCTCTAAAGATAATCTTTGGGGATCCTTTGGAGGAGAAAAACCCATATCTACAATTTGCTCTGAATTTGGGTCCATGACCCTAAAGAGATTAAGCATGCGAATTACCCAAACATCAAAATTTGTGCCATTGAAACTAAGAGTGTCAGAGAATCCTAATCCCCTAGTCGACATCTTTACTCTCTAGGTGGTAAAGCCTAATAAAGAGAGACGAGGCTCTGATACCAATTGAAAGATCGAGGATGTCGCCTAGAGGGGGGGGGGGGAATAGGCGCTTTAAAATAATTATGGTTAAGGCTTGAACAAATGCGGAATAAACCTAGTGGTTAATTTGTAAAGCACAAAACCTAAAACAACTAGGCTCACCTATGTGCACTAACAACTTATGCTAAGCAAGATAAGCAACTATGTGATAGCAAGATATATGACAAAGAACAATATGCCTATCACAAAGTAAAGTGCATAAGTAAAGGGCTCGAGAAAGAGATAACCGAGGCACGCAAAGACAATGATGTATCCCGAAGTTCACACCCTTGCAGATGCTAATCTCCGTTTGGAGCGGTGTGGAGGCACAATGCTCCCCAAGAAGCCGCTAGGGCCACAGGTGATCTCCTCACGCCCTCGCACAATGCAAGATGACGTGATTCCACTAAGGGACCCTTGAGGGCGGTCACCGAACCCATCAAATGGCGACCCTTGGGGGCGGTCTCAAACCCGTACACTTTGGCAACCCTTGGGGGCGGTCATCGGTACCCGTCAAATTGCTCGGGGCGATCTCCACAACCTAATTGGAGACCCTGGCGCTTGCCCGGAGCTTTACACCACAATGATTGAGCTCCGAACAACACCAACCGTCTAGGGCGCCAAGGCACCCAAGAGGAACAAGCTCTAGGGTGTCCAAACACCCAAGAGTAACAAGCTCAAGGGTACCAAGCACCCAAGAGTAATAATCTTCTCAACTTGTAACTTCCACGTATCACGTGGAGAACTCAAACCGATGTACCAAATGCGATGGCAAGGGCACACGGAGTGCCCAAGTCCTTCTCTCTCAAATCCCACTGAAGCAACTAATGCTAGGGAGGAAGATGAGAGGAAGAACAAGAAGGAGAACACCAAGAACTCCAAGATCTAGATCCAAGGGGTTCCCCTCACATAGAGGGGAAAGTGATTGGTGGAAATGTCAATCTAGATCTCCTCTCTCTTTTCCCTCAAAAACTAGCAAGAATCCATGGAGGGATTGAGAGTTAGCAAGCTCGAGGAAGAACACGAGCTCAAGGGATGAGGTTCAATGGGGAAGAAGACCCCCTTTTATAGGTGGGGAAAAATCCAACAGTTATGCTCACAGCCCGCATAGAGCGGTACTACCGCTCCAAGGAGCGGTACTACCGCTAGGGCGGTAGTACCCCTTCGAAACACAACAGTGAGGAGGCAAAAGGCCAGAAGAACCGTCGGAGCGGTAGTACCGCTTGACCTCATGGTACTACCGCTAGGGGTAGCGGTACTACTGCTTGCGAGCGGTACTAAAATATTACATCTGGGCCTACCACCGCAGGACTTGGGACGAGTTTTTGGTCCGGAGCGGTACTACTGCTGTAGTACCACTGCAGCCTTTTCTGAACCATGGTAGTAAAAACTGCCACAAGTTTTGCAAATGAACTCCGAATTCGATGAAACCAAGTTTGTTGGAAAGCTAGTGACAAGGGATAACACAATATTGAAAGAAATATCAATAAGAAGCAAATTAGAAAAATGCCCATAAGAAAATGGTAGAACCCTTCCTCGGATAAGACCGGTAAAACCTCCAACACTGAAAACATCATAGAAGACGCATGTGAACTCCGTTTTCGATGAACTCAAGCTTGTCATCAAGATGACCATAAGCTCTAAGACTCACAAAGAGAACCAAACAAGAACCAAGAAACAAGATGAAAAGATGCAATGGTTTGAGCTCTCTACTAACGATACGATCAAGCTACCAACTTGAGAGCCCCCCTTGATAGTACGGCAGACGATCCTATAACCCGGTCTCCCAACTATCACCATGGGACCGGTAAAATAGAAAACCTATAAAGGGAAAACCTTTGCCTTGCACATGGTCCACTTGAGCTAGATGATGACGATCTTGACTCCCTCAAGTGGGACCACCTTTCTTGATTGCGTTGGCTCGATGAAGACTAGATGATTGCTCCCCCATAGTCCACTACGGGTGAGCCACTCTTCGGCTCATCTTCACAAGTCCATTGTCACCACAATGGGCGGCAAGCTTCAAGAACTTGATCTCTTCATGATGCATCACTTGAACTTGCACACCGCATCCTAACCCCACAAAGAACTCTCACGAAGACCATGGGTTAGTACACATAGCGTAATTGACAATGCTTACCATACCATGGGATCACTTGATCCCTCTCGGTACATCTTCTACGCTTTGTGAGTTGATCAACTTGATTCACTCTTGACTTAGTCTTGATCAACCTTGAATCTTTCCAACTCTCTTCATTTGGGTGATGTCTTGAAGGTAAACATGAATGATCACACAATCTTCTTCTTCAGAACATGCTTGCAATAAGCTCAACACTCACATGACCAATCTTTGGATAATTCCTTAATAGCACCTTGGTCAACTCATAAACTCCTTGAAACCAACACATGGACTTCAAGAAAAGCCTATGGACAAAATCTTCAAATATAAATCAAGGCAACCATTAGTCCATAGAGATTGTCATCAATTACCAAAACTAAACATGGGGGCACCGCATGTTCTTTCAATCGGGGGCGTCGCTGTGCTGTCCAGAAAAAAGGCGTACATCGCCACCGATGAGTAAGTATTTTACCTTGTTTTTGTTTGCCATCCGTGGGGCTATGCCCACGACACTCCCCTTCTCGTGGCTAGGCTGGAGCCCATGGTGAAGAAGAGGAGGGAGGAAACCAGGGCGTCCCAGGCCACGCGATCTCTCGTGGTCGCGGCGACCCTGGCACGGGCGGAGGAGGTCACCTCGCGTTCACCCGTGATGGAACGGCCCCCTCAAAGCTCGGTGGCAAAGCCTCAGGAGGAGACTGCCTCCATGGCCCAGCAGACTCCGGAGGCGCCCGTCCCCGCTGCACCCTCGGGGGGCTTGAGGGCTCCAGATCCCCTTGCCGCCCCTGCTGCTGTGGCGCCGCTAGTCCAGGCACCGGCGCCGCATCCTCCCCAAGCCCTTGTGTTGGCGGACCATGGCTCCTATGCCAGGCCTGGCGATTTGGAGGAGGCCTACGCCATGCTGGACCAGCTCCAGACTGATCGTCAGGGCGCCAACAGGTGCGTGGTGATAGGGCGTCTGGGGCTGTTCTCGGGGTGGCTCCAGGCTGACGCATCCGTCAGGACAACTTGGGGCCAGACCGAGGCTGCTGCCGCGGAGGGAAGGAAGGAGGCCAGCGAGGCCACGGCGGCTCGCGATACGGCGCTGGTCAATGCATCGTTTGCCAAGGAACATTGGAGCATGGTGGAAGCCGAGCTAAAGGCCCTCTGTCGGTGTTAAAACCGGCGGATCTCGGGTAGGGGGTCCCGATCTGTGCGTCTAGGCGGATGGTAACAGGAAACGAGGGACACGATGTTTTTACCCAGGTTCGGGCCCTCTTGATGGAGGTAAAACCCTACGTCTTGCTTGATTAATATTGATGATGTGGGTTACAAGAGTAGATCTACCACGAGATCAAGGAGGCTAAACCCTAGAAGCTAGCCTATGGTATGATTGTTGTTCGTCCTATGGACTAAAGCCATCTGGTTTATATAGACACCGGGGAGGGCTAGGGTTACACGGAGTCGGTTACAATGGTAGGAGATCTACATATCCATATCGCCAAGCTTGCCTTCCACGCCAAGGAAAGTCCCATCCGGACACGGGACGAAGTCTTCAATCTTGTATCTTCATAGTCTTGGAGTCCGGCCGATGATGATAGTTCAGCTATCCGGACACCCCCTAGTCCGGGACTCCCTTAGTAGCCCCCAAACCAGGCTTCAATAACGATGAATCCGGCGCGTATGTTGTCTTCGGTCTTTGCAAGGCAGGTTCTTCTTCATGCTCCATGTATTTGCCGGATAGTGTCCGGTGGCTTCATAAATGTTGCGCTCCTTGTCTTCCGAGTCCAATAATGGCCTTCTTCCACGCGTCACACGAATGTGAAAAGCCAGGGTATTTTTATGTTTTACCCCCTAGCTGCGCAAACAAGCCGCCTATAAGAGAGGCGAGGATCCAAATCCAAATCACACCATCCTCCTTCCGCAAGTACTCATCGAGGCGCATCTGACACCAAACCCATTCCAACATGGACAGTCGACGCGGCTCCTCTTCTCGCGCTCCCAGCCCTAAGCCAGGAGATTGGAGGAGATGCTCAGTCCCGCACAGCGAGTTAGTGATGCTCCAAGCAGAGGGATATCTTCCCTCGGCCTTCATGGTTCCGGTTCGAGCCGGACTGGCCACCTACAAAGGTGGGAAGCAGGCGGAGAGCGCCCCAATCCCTCCAAAGGAGAGCGGGTGTGCTTCATCTCCTACTTAATAAGGGGACTCGGATTTCCTATACATCCGTTTCTCCGGGGGCTCCTGGAGTTCTACGGACTCCAGCTTCATCACCTTACACCTGCCTCCATTTTGCACATCGCGGGCTTTGTAGCTCTGTGTGAGCTGTTCTTGGGCATTGAGCCCCATTTTGTGCTGTGGAAGAGGCTGTTTTGCCTTGTACCCTGCTCTCACGAGGGGTCGATATATCAAGTGGGCGGAGCCGAAATATGGCGCATCGCCGGGACCGGATACCTGTCCGGGACCCCGAAGAAGGCGTCCGAAGACTGGCCTTCGGAGTGGTTTTATATGGAGGACGCTCCGCTGCCGGATCCAGTCCGGATTGGCCTTCCGGAGTTCAGCAATGCTCCACTAAAGAAACACCTAAGTTGGCGCCCACGGAGCCCTCAACAAGAAGATGATAGGAGCATCCATTACTTGATGGGCCAGATACGGCTGCTAGCCCATTCCGGATTAACCATGATCGGAGTCATGGCCACATGCATTATGCGTGGGGTGCAGCCGCTCCAATATAGGGGCTACCCCATGTGGGACTTCAACGGAGACGACGACGCCACCCGTCACGGCCGCAAGGGACCTGGCTCGACCGACGATCTGGTGAAGATCCTGTCCAGCTTGTACAAGGGGGAGAAGGAGGACTTCCTCCGCACGAATCCTCTAAACGGATTTTCCATGAACAACCCTCGGAGCTGGGTAAGCGGTCGCATGCATATCTGATCCGTGCCTTTAAAGGCAATTGTCTTATTATATGATTTTGACACAGGAACTGCGTCGGGATGTGGAGGGCATAAAAAGCCCAGCCCCACAACCCGAAGACCCAGAAAGGTCCCTTGATCCGGCCTCCGAAGAGGATCCGGACTTAGCGGTGGAACTGATCGACGGGGTGTACCACCAACTCAGCATAGATAATGCTTTAGTCGCCATTATGGCTGACTACCCCGGTTTGTGTCCGGCTTCCCCGGTGAGTACGACCGAAGTCCTGGCGCCGTTACTTCTTTAATGCTTAGTTCTGACCACCGTGCACCAATGGTGTTTGACAGGAGGCGCCTTTACGGCAGGAAGCCGAGCCCGCGGCGACCGACCAAACGAGGTCAGTGCGGCCTAGCAGGCGGAAGAGAAGTGGGGCACGAATCGAAATGTCGCCGCAAAGGTATGGTGCACCATTATCCGTGAAGGGAAAGACTCCTGGGAGGCATATTAATTCCCGCGATTCTTTCAGGAGAAAAAGCGCTCGCCGGACTGAGTCCGGAGAGGGTGCCTATCAAGCCTCCACCCGCCAGGCTCCAACGCCTGGTCCGGAGGGGGAGGCTAGCACAAGGCGCGAGCCAGATGCTCCCCCAGCGAAGGATGCCGACAGATTGTCCGCCACCAGGTCTGAGGTGGAGAGCGCCATGAATCATAGGCGCCGTCGGACAGTTCTTCGTGACGCGTGTTTCTCCCCTGAGGCGTTAAATGCCTTTAATGCGGGAGACGCGCACCTTCATGCTGCTCAAGATGGTTTAACCAGAGCCACGGAGCAGTATGTAAAGGACATACGGGTAAGGAATTATAATAGTTATATATGCCAGTAGCCCCCGAGACTTAAAATAGTTAAACTAACTGATTTAAGGATCATTTGTTATGCAGGATCTTACTGAGAAGAATACCCACCTGTCCCAGGAGATTCAAGAGTGCAAGGCCCAGCTTGAGGCCGCACTAGCCGCAGCCGGGGGAGCCACGGAGAGCCCCTCTGGTAATTCATATTTCGAAAAGAGAATTAATTTATGAAGTGCGGCGTATGTATGTAGTCTGACAATAATATTGCAGAGGGTGCCGGACTAGATCCGGACAAGCAACAGCTGCTACGCCAGTTGAAGGCCGGCGAGAGGGTGCTTATGAAGGTGCAGCAGGAGAGGAACAAGCTCCAAGATGCCCACTCCCAGCTTGGAGAAGAGTTGAAAGGGGTGCGGGCCCAACTGTCTGGCTCCTTGAAGGAGAATCAGCGGCTTCGTCGCGACATTTATAGTAAGTGCTTGAGCAAACTCTTTTGAAAAGAAGAGTTCGGCGAGGAGGTTGGTTGACATAAATATGTCTGTAGGTGTACTCACAGGTCACCCTATGGAGGAAATGCCCGCGTCAACGGGTGATCAACTTCCCGAGCTAGTGCAACTGTTTGAACGCGTTCGGCAGGCGATGAGTAGCGTCGTTCAGGCCTTATGGCCTGCCGTCTCTCTACCCGAGGGCCTTGGAGGGCTTGCTGAGAAGCTTCAGGGAGTACGACGACGTCTTCGTTTGTGGAAGATATCGACCTGCCGTCAAGGCGCCAAGGAGGCCTGGGCCATGGTGAAGACGCGGTACCCGAAGGCTGACCCAAACCACATGGCCAAGGTCGGACCTGTGGGGCCTGATGGGAAGGAGATCCCTGTGAGCCTGATGTATGGCCAAGTAGAGTTGGCCGCGAAATTTTCCCAGCAGGACTGTAAATTAGACAGCCTGTTAGATGGGATTGAGGAGGAGTACAATCAGTCAGTTTGACGATGTTATTGTAAAATGACATGTAAAAATGCCTTCTAGCCGGATTGTAGATCGTTTGTCTCTATGGACCTTTTCTCTTCGACCTCGGGACCCAACAGTCCGGAGTGTGTCTGAATACCCTCACGGTTATAAAAAAACCGGGGCACGCATGGAGACAAGGCGTAGGGGTCATTAATGCTTTATCCAACAAGTGCCCAACTAGCTATGTTATATTACATGGTTAGTAAGAAACATCTTCCAGGGAGAATAGTTCCGTTAAGGGTTCCTTTCCCAGGGAGGCATGCCCTGAAGTGCATGTCCGGACTGCAAAAAAAGCAGAAAAACATCTGGGGGCAGATAAATAAGTAAGTAATAAATCATATTTTAGGTCACCGACCGAATATTCCCTTAAGAACGCTAGCCTTCGGCTTCACCCAGTCTGAGGTACACATCCGGCTGACCTGGCAGTAACAATCGCAGAGGTGCTCCCTTTACCTCCTAGCCGAACAATCGGGAACGTAGGGGTAAGCACAGGAGCCAGGCAACCCAGCTTGGCCAAAACTTAAGTCATATCGATGCATACAATGGTGATCAAAAGGTACATGCGGAAGTGTGACACATGTGTTGGGCATGAAACCCATATAAATAAGCTTCTGTTGAAGAAGCCCCCAGGTATAACGAGTGCGAATAGCACATCGATTGAGTGCGAACAAAACGTAGGTGAGCCCTCAAGAGGGTTGTGACGAAAAAAGGGAGGGGAGAGGAGGGAAAACACAGACAACAAAAAGGTATAAAAAGTGGACGGAGAAAGGAGACGAACCCTGAGTCCGGCGCTAGGCGTAAAATCTTCGGAGACGGGCTGCGTTCCATGGGTTTGGCTCGAGTCGGTTGTCAGATGCTTTGCGTAGACGGTATGCACCGCCGGTAAGGACTTGGTCGATGATGAAGGGACCTTCCCATTTGGGCGTAAGTTTGTCCTTTTTCTTGTCCGGCAGGCGTAGAACTAGCTCGCCAACATTGTAAGTTTTGGCCCGTACTTCTCTGCTTTGATATCTTCGAGCCTGCTGTTGATAAAATGCGGAACGGGATTTTGCCACGTCGCGCTCCTCCTCCAAGGCGTCCAAACTGTCCTGCCGATCTAACTCGGCTTCTCTTTCCTCGTACATGCGCACGCGAGGTGAGTCATGAATTATGTCGCAGGGCAAAACTGCCTCGGCGCCGTAGACTATAAAAATGGTGTGAATCTGGTTGTGCGGTTTGGCGTGGTCCGCAGCCCCCAGAGTACGGAGTCAAGCTCCTCTACCCAGTGCGTGTTAGATTCCGTGAGGGACCGCACTAATCTGGGTTTGATGCCGCTCATGATTAGACCATTTGCTCGTTCCACTTGACCATTAGTTTGAGGGTGATAGACTGAAGCATAGTCGAGCTTGATGCCCATGTTCTTGCACCAGAGTTTGACCTCGTCGGCCGTGAAGTTTGTGCCGTTATCGGTGATGATACTGTGGGGGACGCCGAAACGGTGTACTACCCCGGATATGAAGTCTATCACAGGTCCGGATTCTGCCGTTTTAACCGGCTTGGCCTCTATCCATTTGGTGAATTTGTCCACCATGACCAATAAGTATTTGTGCTTGTGGGTTCCCCCTTTAAGGGGTCCTACCATGTCAAGCCCCCAGACCGCGAATGGCCAGGTGATGGGTATATTTTTTAGGGCTGTGGGTGGCATGTGGCTCTGGCTAGCAAAGAGCTGGCAACCGACGCATCGTTGGACTAAGTCCTGAGCGTCTGCCCGGGCAGTCGGCCAGTAAAATCCTGTACGGAAGGCCTTGCCTACAAGGGCCCGGGCTGTGGCGTGGTGCCCACTGAGCCCGGCGTGAATTTCAGCCAGAAGATTTCGCCCTTCCTCTTCGGAGATACACCTTTGAAGGACTCCGGTTGTGCTTTTCTTATAAAGTTCTCCCTCATGGACTTTGTAGGCTTTAGATCGCCGAACTATGCAGCGGGCCTCATTTTGGTCTTCGGGGAGTTCCTGCCTCAGTAAGTAGGCTAGGAATGGTTCCGTCCATGGGGCAATTACTTCCATTATTTCGTGGGCTGAATGTGTTACTTCATTGGCTGAGCCACCGACTATGTCAGAATCGTCTGAGTTAGGTGATGCAGCTGGTTCCGGATTGTTATGTCCGGACTCCTCTTCCCATGATACGGATGGCTTGAAAAGTCGTTCTAGGAAGATCTTCAGAGGGACGGCATCGCGTTTTGCTCCGATGCGTGCCAACACGTCTGCTGCCTGGTTATTGTCCCGGGCTACATGGTGGAATTCGAGTCCCTCAAACCGAGCTGTCATTTTTAGCACAGCGTTGCGGTAGGCTGCCATTTTCGGATCCTTGGCGTCGAAGTCTCCATTTATTTGGGATATTGCGAGGTTTGAATCCCCGCGTACCTCTAGGCGTTGAATACCCATGGAGATTGCCATCCGGAGGCCATGTAGAAGGGCCTCGTATTCGGCTGCGTTGTTGGAGTCCATGTACATTATTTGAAGTACATATTGGACTGTGTCTCCGGTTGGGGACGTCAAGACGACGCCAGCCCCCAAGCCCGCCAACATCTTGGAGCCATTGAAATGCATGATCCAATTGGAGTATGCGCCGTACTCTTTAGGGTGTTCGGCTTCGGTCCATTCGGCGATGAAGTCAGCCAGGACTTGCGACTTTATAGCCCGCCGTGGTTTGTAGGTTATGTCAAATGGTAAGAGCTCGATGGCCCATTTTGCAATCCTGCCCGTTGCGTCGCGATTGTTTGTAATATTGTTGAGAGGTACTTCGGAGGCCACTGTTATGGAGCACTCTTGAAAGTAGTGTCGCAGCTTCCGGGATGCCATGAACACCGCATACGCTATCTTTTGATAATGTGGGTATCTGGACTTGCATGGAGTCAAGACAGTGGATACATAGTACACTGGTTTTTGAAGGGGGAATTTGTGTCCTTCTGTTTCTCGTTCGACAACGAGTACCGCGCTGACAACTTGATGTGTTGCTGCGATATATAATAGCATTGGTTCGCCCAGGTTGGGCGCGGCCAGGACCGGATTTGTTGCCAATACGGCTTTAATTTCTTCGAGTCCGGCCGTGGCGGCATCCGTCCATTCGAAACGTTCGGTGCGCCGGAGGAGGCGATAAAGGGGCAGTGCCTTTTCTCCCAAAAGGGAGATGAAGCGGCTTAGAGCCACCACGCATCCAGTTAGCTTTTGTATTTGCTTGAGGTCTTTTGGGATATCCAATTGTGACAGAGCTCGGATCTTGGCTGGGTTTGCTTCAATTCCTCTACGGGATACAATGAAGCCCAAGAGCTTTCTGGCTGGTACGCCGAAAATGCATTTTTCCGGGTTTAGCTTAATGTCATATGCTCAGAGGTTGTCGAATGTCACCCTCAAGTCGTCTACTAGAGTTTCGACGTGTTTGGTCTTAACGACCACATCGTCTACATATGCCTCGACTGTTTTACCTATCTGGGTAGCCAGACATGTCTGAATCATGCGCTGATATGTTGCGCCGGCGTTTTTGAGTCCGAAGGGCATTGTGTTGAAGCGGAATGGTCCATATGGAGTAATAAATGCTGTTGCAGCCTGGTCTTTTTTCGCCATCTTGATTTGATGGTATCCGGAGTATGCGTCGAGGAAGCACAATGAATCGTGCCCTGCGGTAGCGTTGATGATTTGGTCGATGCGGGGGAGAGGGAAGGGGTCCTTTGGGCAAGCATTGTTAAGGTCTTTGAAATCGACACAAAGGCGCCAGGATTTGTCCTTTTTTGGTACCATTACCAGATTGGCTAGCCAGTCCGGATGTTTGATGTCTCTGATGAATCCGGCTTCTAAGAGTTTGGCTAGCTCCTCTCCCATTGCCTGTCTTTTTGGTTCGGAAAATCGCCGAAGAGCCTGTTTGACAGGCTTGAATCCTTTTAGGATATTTAGGCTGTGCTCTGCCAGCCTGCGTGGGATTCCTGGCATGTCCGAGGGGTGCCAGGTGAAAATGTCCCAATTTTCCCGAAGGAATTCTCGTAGTGCGGCTTTGACATCGGGATTTAATTGTGCCCCAATGGAGGCCGTCTTTGTGGGGTCGGTTGGATGGACCTGGAATTTGATTATTTCGTCTGCTGGTTTAAAAGAGGTGGACTTGGACCTCTTGTCGAGTATCACGCCGTCCCTATCCACCATGGAGTGCAGCGCAGTTAGTTCCTCTGCCGCTAGGGCTTCGGATAGTGCCTCTAGGGCTAATGCGGCTGTCTTTTTTTCGGCGCGGAGTGCAATATCAGGATCACTGGCCAGAGTGATGATTCCATTGGGGCCGGGCATTTTAAGCTTCATGTACCCGTAATGGGGTATAGCTTGGAAGATTGTGAATGCCTCTCGCCCTAACAAGGCGTGATATCCACTGCCGAATGGGGCCACATGGAACGTGACCTCTTCGGACCTGTAATTGTCCGGCGAGCCGAACACTACATCGAGTGTGATTTTTCCTGTGCAGCGTACTTCTCGACTAGGGATTATCCCCCTGAAGGTTGTGCTGCTTCGCTCAATGCGGCTCCAGTCGATATCCATTTTTTGAAGGGTTTCCTCGTAGACGAGGTTTAATCCGCTGCCGCCATCCATGAGTACCTTGGTAAGGCGAAAGCCGTCCACTATCGGACTGAGGACCAATGCGGCTGGTGCTCTAGCTGTTCGGAATTTAGGTTCGTCGCTGTCGTTGAAGGTGATAGCCGTGTCACTCCATGGATTTGCTGTTGCTACTTGGTAGACTTCGGCGAGGCCGCGGATTGTTCGTTTTCGCATGTTATTTGATGCGAAAGTCTCGAAGACTGTTAATACCATACCGGTACTGCTGGGCTGTTTGCCCGGGGCTAAAAAGCCTTCGCCACTTTTGGCCACCTGCCGTAGTATCCAACATGCTCGAAGGCTGTGTGTTGGAGTGGCGCCCTCCGTACTGTGGATTTTGCAGGGTCCGTTGAGCCAGCCCTCCAGTACGGTTCCATGCCCTTTAGGGTTTTTTTGCTTTTTGGTTTTTAACCCAGGTGCTTGAGTATGGCGCACCCTTTTACTTCGGACTAGGGTTGTAGCCAAGGCCGGACTGTCCCAAAACCTAGTTTCGGTGTTCCTGGCACTCTCCACCGCACAGTATTTTTGTACGATGGTCGCTAGGTCGATGAAGCGTGTAACTTCGCGAAGACTTATGGCGTTCATGATTCCCTTGTCCGTGCAATTGTTGCAGAAAATTGAAATCGTGCTTTCTTCGCAGCAGTCCTTTATCCTGTTCATAACCAGGAGGAATCTGGCCCAGTAATGATGTACTGTTTCATCGGGCTCTTGCCGTATTCGAGATAGATCGCTTATGTTTGGGTGGGCGGGTGGAATCAAGTTCGGAACCCCGCCCGATCTGAGGCTCAAAGGCCAAGAAGCTTCCGGATTTGGAAGCTTGACTTGCTGGATGCTTTCCAACGAATCTAGTCCGATGCCTGACTCTAAGTTCAGTATTTGATTAGCGTCCGTCCCTCCGTGGGAATCCGGCTTGGAGGGATCGGGAATCCGGACATAGTTGGTTTTCAACATAGAAGAAGGGTTGCCGCATTGTTCCTCTACCACGACAACGTGGTGGGTAGCCTGAGGAGAGTTAATCTCTCTCAGATCGGTTTTTAGCCCAATCTGATCATAGTCTGTAGCGACTCCCAGGGCGGCGATGCGATCCAAGAGCTCGTTTACAGAGGAGAGCTCAATCGGATCTAACTGCTCGGCGAATTCCGAGCTGACGTGAAGATTGCTTTTGATGACCTGAGAGGTCATCGTCGGAGCGGTGGCCGAACAAGCGGTCATAAGAAAACCACCTAGCCGGATAGTTTGGCCGGCGGCCAAAGCTCTCTTGACGACGGTGCCATCTTTAAAGACGGGAAAAGGCATCCTTCCTGATCACGACGGCACACAGGAACTCTCAATGAAAGCACCAATGTCGGTGTCAAAACCGGCGGATCTCGGGTAGGGGGTCCCGATCTGTGCATCTAGGCGGATGGTAACAGGAGACGAGGGACACGATGTTTTTACCCAGGTTCGGGCCCTCTTGATGGAGGTAAAACCCTATGTCCTGCTTGATTAATATTGATGATGTGGGTTACAAGAGTAGATCTACCACGAGATCAAGGAGGCTAAACCCTAGAAGCTAGCCTATGGTATGATTGTTGTTCGTCCTATGGACTAAAGCCATCCGGTTTATATAGACACCGGAGAGGGCTAGGGTTACACGGAGTCGGTTACAATGGTAGGAGATCTAGATATCCGTATCGCCAAGCTTGCCTTCCACGCCAAGGAAAGTCCCATCCGGACACGGGACGAAGTCTTCAATCTTGTATCTTCATAGTCTTGGAGTCTGGCCGATGATGATAGTTCGGCTATCCAGACACCCCCTAGTCCGGGACTCCCTCACCCTCCATGAAGAGTAGGCCGCCCGCACCCATCGGCTTCAGGAGCAGGAGGAGGGGCTCAAGGCCCAGGAGACTGTGCTCGCCGATCGCAATGCCGAGTTGGAGCAGGCAGCCCAGGAGTAGGCCGTGGAGCGGAGCCGCCTGGGCAAACTGAAGGAGGAGACGGCCCGGCTGGAGGCCAGGGAGAAGGCCCTCACCATGGGCGAGAAGGCGGCGGCCGCGGGGTGTGACGCCTTTGCCTCCCTTGAGCTGAGGCCCCACACGACACTGCACTCCCTTTACGGAGAAGGGTACGAGAAGCCGCTGGCGACTCCGGAGGATGGCCTTGCCAGCCTTCTTTCCAAGCTCGCCGAGGACCTCGAGGGCATCGCCACTGGAGTGGGCTCCATGGTAGAAGGGGAGTGTCGCGCACTTTGCACCGCGACCACGACGCATGTTTTCAGCCACCTCCATCTCCGGGGCCCCAGCTTCGACCTTGGTGCACTGATCGAGCTAGTGGCTCCTGAGTCCCGTGATGCTGCTTCCGAGGTCATGAAGAAGTGTGTGGAAGACCTGCTGGATAAGTTCCTCTGCATCGACCCCGCGGCTACGGCGACTGGAGCCGGCGGCGAAGATGGTGGCAGTGTTGTCGATGACGAGCTTCCCGCAACGAGCGACATCGGCAGCCGGGGTGATTGGTGTCGCTTCCTCCTAGTTTGGCCCTGCGACATTTACCGTGCCTCGTGGAGGTGTGAGAACTTCTACTTGAACTTGCGAGACATTATGTTTTATAATAACTTGCTAGGATTCCACGATTTCCTTTCTGTGCTCGATCCCCTTCCTGTTTGCCTTAGCATTCTGCATTGGTAGGGCCCAGCCCCGCGCATACCTCGACCACCGTTGGGGCGGCCAGATCACCAGGACGAGGCCAAGGGGTGAGAGGCTACGTGACCAGTGAGGCCCCTGAGTCACGATGCTCAGGTGACCCCCTTGACGTATGAACGACCCTCATGAAGGAAATGTAAGTGGCGTTTGGGTTAATCCGAAGCCCTCATACCTTTCCTCGCCATCTTTTGCCTGGGAGGGTCGCGAGAAGACCAGGTGTGAGAGACCCCGTGAGGTGGCGTGCTCCAGGCGTGACCTGGGCGCAGCCCTCGTGCCCAGCCCCCTCGCGCGGCCCTCTCGTAGGGAAAACGGTGCGGTGGGGCCAAAGAGTGAGCCTTGCGGCTCTCCTGAGGTTAGTGCAGCCGCTAGGGTGCCCTCGGTTGTTTATTCACCATCTCGGAGCATGGTGCTTCCACTCTTGTGTGGGCATAGCCGCTCCTCGACTGTGTCGTCTGCCAGCGCGGAGGATGGGGCTTCCATGGTGCATGGGTGAGAGCTCCCTTTAAGGGGAGACTCTAGGGTGTGTACAACCCCGTCCTGGCACATGGCTTGCACGATAGAACTGGAGGAGGTGTATATGGGCACCCGTGAGCCAGCGCGGGACTCACAAGGCCCTACCTCAAGGCGGGTTACGCCTGAATTTTTGGTTCGAAACATTTGTAAGGGTCCTGCGAGATGGTCAGGTGGCCTGCGCCGAGTGAATCTCCGGATGATATTGCATGAGAAGGCCAAACACCAATGACCCTAGGAGGTGACATGAACGGGGCCAGCCCGCCAGACAAAGCTCAGCCGTTGGGTTTATCGACGCTGCAATGACGGACCCGAGCATAGACGTCGTGCCCAGTCTTCTGATGCAACAATCCTAAAGGAAGACAACAGGCGCGCAACAGTGAGGCACCGGGTCACGCACCCTAACTCATCCACTCTCGATTAGCTCATGCGAGAACAAGGCACCAAGGGCCAAGGGAGGTGACGTACACAGGAGCTGGCCCGTGAGACAGAGCCTAGCTGAGGGAGTCCTGGATTAGGGGGTGTCCGGATGGCCGGACTATGACCTTTGGCCGGACTCCCGGACTATGAAGATACAAGATTGAAGACTCCGTCCCGTGTCCGTATGGGACTTTCCTTGGCGTGGAAGGCAAGCTTGGCGATACAATATGAAGATCTCCTCCCATTGTAACCGACTCTGTGTAACCCTAGCCCTCTCCGGTGTCTATATAAACCGGAGAGTTTTAGTCCGTAGGACGAACAACAATCATACCATAGGCTAGATTCTAGGGTTTAGCCACTCCGATCTTGTCGTAGATCTACTCTTGTACTACCCATATCATCAATATTAATCAAGAAGGAGTAGGGTTTTACCTCCATCGAGAGGGCCCGAACCTGGGTAAAAACATCGTGTCCCTTGTCTCCTGTTACCATCCGCCTAGACGCACAGTTCGGGACACCCTACCCGAGATCCGCCGGTTTTGACACCGACATTGGTGCTTTCATTGAGAGTTCCTCTGTGTCGTCGCCTTTTAGGCCCGATGGCTTCTTCGTTCGTCAACCGCGACGCGGTCCGGGATGAGACTTTTCTCCCCGGACAGATCTTCGTATTCGGCGGCTTCACACTGCAGGCCGACTCGTTTGGCCATCTGGAGCAGATTGAGAACTACGCCCCTGGCCACCAGGTCAGGTTCGGAAGCTTGAACAACACGGCCGACATCCGCGGGGATTTGATCTTCGACGAATTCGAGCCACAACCGGGCGCGCCGCACTGTCATGATGGGCACGATTTAGCTCTATCATCGGACAACGCCTAGAGCATCGCTCAGGTGTCCGCTCCGACCATTAGCTCGGAGCCCACTACACCAGTCGGGGACGGACAGTTAGACGCCACCCCGGAAACTGCAATCTCTACGGTGATGGAGCCGGATACCAGCTTAGTCCCTCGCAAGGCCCGTGACTCCAAGGTGCCGGACTCCGATCCGGACTCCGTAAATCCCGCACCTCTTCTGTTTAAGCCCGATTGGGCTCCGGTCATGGAGTTCACCGCCGCGGATGTCTTTCAACACTCACCTTTTGGCAACATCCTGAATTCGTTAAAGTCTCTCTCTTTGTCAGGAGAGCCTAGGCCGGACTACGACCAACACGGTTGGGATGCGGACGATGAAGAAATTTGTAGCCCGCCCACCACCCACTATGTAGCCACTGTCGACGATTTAACCGACATGCTAGACTTCGACTCCGAAGATACCAACAGTATGAACGCCGATAAAGGAGACGATCAAGAACCAGCACCTATAGGGCTCCGGAAAAACACCTCATCATACGATGTATACATGGTGGACACACGCAACAGAAGCGACTACGAGGACCAAAAGGATGCGGCCAAAGATCGCTCCCCCGAGAAACAATCAAAGCGGCGACGTAAGCGCAAGGCCAAGCCCCACCTCGACAAAAACCCAGCCATAGAGCAGGGCGACTCAACGGACGATGAACATGCCGTCGAGCATCCGTCCAACTAGGGCGGACAATCCGAACAACCAATCCCCAGGAAGGATAATAGCCCGGACGACCTCACACCAGACAAATTGCTGGAACATCAGAACCTCCACCAAAGGCTCATCGCCACTTCACGTAGCCTGAAAAAACAGAAGCGGAGGCTCAAGACAGCGGAGGATGCACTCAGGATCAGATGGGGCAAGGTACTTAATACCGCACACAAGTACGGCAGTAGTCGCCACACAAAGAGCTATCCGAAGCGGAAACTACTACCGGAATTTGACAAAGAGGCCATAAAGCCCCCACAGTCAAAAAATAAGGACGCCACAAGGTCGGATAGACGACCCTACGATCAATCTCACGCGTCAAAGGACGCCGCACTCAATATAGCGCGCGATCCGTCCAAGAATCCGCATCAGAAAACTGGCCCTACCAGATCCATTTATAGGCCAAGAAAGCAAGCTCCAATGAGTGATGCAACGCAAAAAATACCCGAAAATCGCGGCACGCCTAAATACAGGGGCGCCGCACACCCCCTATGCTTTACTGATGAGGTGCTGGATCATGAATTCCCAGCCGGATTCAAGCCAGTGAACATAGAACCATACAACAGAACAACAGACCCTGGAGTCTGGATCGAGGACTACATCCTCCCATACACATGGCCAGAGGAGACGACCCCCACGCCATAAAATACTTACCCCTTAAGCTCAAAGGGACAGCCCGACATTGGCTTAAAAGCCTTCCCGAGAACACCATGGGAAGTTGGGCAGTGCTTGAGGATGCTTTCCGGGCAATTTTTCAAGGGACCTATGTCCGGCCCCGGGATGCAGACGATCTGAGCCATATAACTCAGCAGCCTGGAGAGTCAGCGAGGAAGCTCTGGAACAGATTCCTTATCAAAAAGAATCAGATAGTTGGCTGTCCGGATGCAGAGGCCCTAGCAGCTTTCAAACATAGCATCCGAGACAAATGGCTCGCCAGACACCTCGGCCAAGAAAAGCCGCGAACAATGGCCACGTTAACAAGCCTCATGACCTGCTTCTGTGCAGGAGAGGATAGCTGGCTGGCAAGAAGCAACACCAGTGACCCAAATACGTCCAAACTCAGAGATGGGAATGGGAAGCCGTGCCATAACAACGAACCGCGCTGGATAAAGGACAAACGCCCGATGAGCACGGCAGTAAACGCCGGATTCAAAAGTCCTCGGCAAAATCAGAACAAAATGCCCCCCAAAGAAGATAGGGACGAGCTATCCAACCTCAACAAAATTTTGGACAAAATATGTCAAATCCACAGCACTCCGGGGAGACCTGCAAACCATACCCACCGAGATTGTTGGGTTTTTAAGCAGGCCGGCAAGCTCAACACCGAACACAAGGGGCTCAACACACCAAGCGAAGATGACAATGCACCCCACGAGCAGATCACCGGAGAACAAAAGAAGTTCCCACAAGAAGTCAAGACAGTAAATCTACTTCATGCGACAAAGAAGAATAGAACGGCACCTACAACGACACGCGCCGTACAGCCAGCCCCGGAGGAGCAACCCCACTGGTTGTTAGAACCAATCACCTTTGATCATCTGGATTACTCTAGAGGAGACCAGAACGCAGGCTGGACTGCCTTGGTCTTAAATCCAATCATTAACGGAGTCCAATTTACAAACGTCCTTATGGACGGCGGCAGCAACTTGAACCTGTTGTATCAGGACACAGTCCGCAATATCGGGGTACACCCAGTCGCAATCCACCTCGGCAACACTTCCTTTCAAGGAGTAACGCCAGGTTCGGATACCCCAAGTATGGGTTCCCTTACATTAGAAGTCACGTTCGGATCACCCGACAGCTTACGAAGCGAAAAGCTAACATTCCACATCGCCCCATTCGTAAGTCGCTATCAAGCGCTACTGGGACGTGAAGCTTTCGCTCGCTTTAACGCAATACCGCACTACGCATCCCTTACACTTAAAATGCCCGGTCCAAAGGGCATCATCTCATTACAAGGGAACATAAATTGACCCCCAAAGTATGGGCAGGGGTGCGGTTGCCTAGGCAGCCGCCCACAAATCCAGCCCTACTATTCTGGACACGCCTCGACGAGTCCGGCGTCAACATGCTTAAATTACCGCATACCCTAGTGCAAGGGGCTCCGTGTGCTCACGCCCGGAGACAATATGGCCCAACTCTTGCTCCAACTATATTTTATTTATTTCGATATAGATTTCTCGCACGCTTTTTTTTACTAAGTTCCTCTCTTTCGCAGACGAGCATCGTGCTACGCCCGTCCAGGATACGGCACGACGGAGACACAGGCGCAGACATGCAGCACAGACCCGTTCCAAGGATTCTCTTCAGACTAAGACCCTGCGTAAACCTTTTTTACTGTCTCTTGTTGATAACATCCCCCGGTTTTCTCTATAGCCGAGGAGGAGGCTGGCGTCTTGGCATGTGGCCACGTCAAATTTTTTTTGCACGTACCTGGACACTAGGGGCTTTTTTTACCAAGGGCTCTATTTTGGCCCATCTTCATAAAGACCGAACACCTTAGGGAGTGTTCGGCGTCGCGAGTTTGGCCCTATATGCACCAGCTCCGAATCATGTCTTTGGTCAAATGTTGGGTTTGCCCGGCTCCTGTGTTTTACTGCCTTATGTTCCATTATATCGGCTAACGCGGCACCAGGAGAACTACTACGGTTGTGCCCTGGTTCGGCCGGGTGAGCACCTCAGTAGAGAAAGCCGAAAACTGACTGTCATGATATAGCGAGAGACTGGTCAACCACTCGATGACTTTCGGAATCTTTAGGATTCCCCCGCATTAACGAAGGGCGCTTCCCGGTCAGGCACACTCGCGCCCCGAATTCGGGCGAGCGCGGTGCCCCTAGGGGCTATTCAGTAGTCCCACTGTCAAACTCCTATGGCTAAGTGAAAGTGATAAAGCATTATAGTCCGATTGCCTAGTTCGCCGCGCTACCACCTCCTTTATAGGACCAAGATGTTGGATTAAGTGTGAATAAATGCCTTTTTGCGAACACCCCCGCATTCTATGCGTGGGGGCTGAAGCTAACGACTGCCATCTTTCAGTTTACATACAAATATATACATTAAACGGCCGCACAGGAGGTATCCTGATTCTTGCAAGCACAAGTATAAAAAAGCTTCTTTCATAAAAACACAATTCGTCTTACAAATAGTATAAGCTATTCGAACACAACATCCTTCGAGCATTGCGACTCTATTATACGAGCACCAGGAAGAACTTCCTCAAAATAGTGCTTGGCAGGTACTCGGCTTTCGTCTGAATCTTGGGACGCAACAATACTGGCCTTCATATCTGCCCAGTATGTCTTGACACGGGCAAGAGCCATCTGTGTGCCCTCTATGCACGCCGACCTCTTCATTGCATCAGCATGCGGCACCGAACCAAGAAATTGCTGCACCAAGCCAAAATAGCTCTTCGGCTCCGGCTTCTCCGGCCATAGATGGCTCGCAACAAATTTCATGGCGAGTCCGGATAATCTGTTCAGCTCCGCCCAGGCGGCTAAACGGTTGGAGACTGATAGTGGGCACTCTGGATTGTGGTACTGCAACCAAAAAAGCTCTTCCAATCTATGGTCACCTCGGCTGCGGAAGTGTTCGGTCGCGTCCGCCGCACTTGCGGCCAAATCCAGATAAGTGTTGTCCGAACTCCACTGCCGGTCTAATGGAGCATACTTAGGGTCTCCGAACTTCATCCGCAGCATATAAGGCTTTCCAGCCGTGATATCTCCGGCCTGCCGCAGCTCCTCCTTCATCGCTCTCATGGCAGAGCGAGTATCCTTGGCTTCGGCTGTGATCTTTTCAAGATCTTTCTGAGCCGCCCTATCTTCTTGCTCAAGCAATCTACAGCGGTCGGTAGCATCCCTCAATTCTATGGCCATCTCGGCCATTTCCTTCTTGCTCTGGCAGTGAGCAGCCTGTTCGGCTTTTAGCTCTTCAGTCGCTTTAACGACAGCCGCATCACTTTTCCTTGCTTGCTCCTTGGCTCGGGCTAGTTCCGCCCGAAGGTTCTCCACCGCAGCAGCACCATCTACATCAAGTATATATACATAAGGCCCGAGCATCAAGCTCCTATTACTGGGTGTCTTTTGAACATACCTTGAGCCTCGTCTAGCCGCTTATTTACAAGCGCGATTTCGGCATCAGCCACGTCAAATTGCCGCTTTAGTTCGGCAGATTCACCAGTCCGGCTAGCCACCGAGCGCCTCGCCACCTTCATGGAATAAGCGACATATTATACCTGGGATTATGATCCTCTGTGCGCCATCATTCATGACGACAAACAGAGTCTCAGGGGCTACCATTCATACAGGGCACATTTAATATGCGGCTCTACCAAAAGGTACACCTTTTTACATACCTCAAAGCCTGCTAGTAAACTCCTGGCAGCTTCGTACAATCTGCTTTTGGCGGATGAAATCCTTCCAATCACCGTATCCATCAACATACGATGTTCTTCTGAGATGGACGGCCTACCAAGTAGATCCTTCAGCACCTCCGCCGGTGCGCAAGAGGGTGCCGGACTAGTCTGACGACCTTTCCCAGGGTCCAGACTTGAAAAAGCCCTCCGGGACGATACATCAGGGTCGCCAGCCTCGTAGGACAGGGGAACAAGGGGAGGCATTTTGCTCTCTATCGTCTGGACGAAGATCCCCTGAAGATGAGCTCTACTGAGAAGGGTTGAGATCCGAACTGCAAGATAATGCTTCGGTTATTTTCCTCAGGAATAAAACATGAATGTGATTCATTATGGAACCCCTCCCCTTACTTACGCCTCGGGGGAGAGCGGGTCCCCTTTAGGGGGCGATTCGTCTGAAGCGTCCACCGGAGCCGAACCCTTTGACGAAGATTTCTTTCCCCGTTTTGAGGTTATCACCTCCGGGTCTTCAGAGGCAGTCCTTTTCTTTCCCTGGTCGGGAGAATTTTCGATTCTTCCCTTCCCGACGGCCTCCTTCGTGGAGGCGGTAGCTCCTTGGTCCCCCCCTTTTCCCTCCGCCAACGGCACAGCCTCCAGCATACTGGTCAGCATAGGATTCGACATGGTCTCAAGCAAGGGGGCTGGACACCTGATAAGCTTAGCCTTTGCTATCCACTCCTGTTTAAAGGGAAACTCTGCTAAAGGGTAGATTTGATAAGAATATGGATGGTATGTGCAAATATGGAGCTACTTACTTTAGCATCTGGACGGTTGCAGCTCAGACCAGCGTCCTCGGACAGATCCAGACACCTTGCTTGTGATCCGAAGAACAATTTGTAAATCTCCATGGGCGTCATTCCCATGAAGTGTTGTAGGACCTGTGGTCCCTCAGGATTGAATTCCCACAGGCGGAGAGGTCGACGTTTGCAGGGCAGTGTGCGGCGAATCACCATGACTTGCGCCACCACGGTCAGATTGATATCTCTTTCTAGGAGATCTCGAATACGGCCCTGCAGCAAAGGCACGTCTTTTGGCGGCCCCCAGATAAGTCCTTCATTAACCCATGATGCCAGCCGTGGTGGGGGACCCGAGCGAAAAGTAGGCGGTGCCACCCATGTGGTGCCCCTAGGGGCTGTGATGTAAAACTAGTCCCGTTGCCATAAGCCGAGCTCCTCTTGAAAAGAGCCTTCGGGCCATGGAGCGTCGGCCATCTTGCTTATTATAGCTCCTCCACACTCAGCGTGCTGCCCCTCGATCATCTTCGGTTCCACCTTGAAGGTTTTTAGACACAATCCGAAGTGAGGAGTGATATGGAGGAAGGCCTCACACACGACAATGAATGATGAGATTTGGAGGATGGACTCCGGAGCTAAGACGTGGAACTCCAGTCCATAATAAAACATGAGCCCCCTCACGAAGGGATCAATCGGGAAGCTTAGCCCTCGAAGGAAGTGAGATGCGAATACCACGCTCTCACCGAGCTGGGGAGTGGGAATGGCCTGCCCTTGAGCAGGCAGCCTATGCGAGATTTCGCCGGTTAGATACCTGGCATCTCTCAGCTTTCGCACATCTTCTTCTGTAACGGAGGAAGGCATCCACCAGCCTTCAAGGTCAGAGTCGGACATCGTCGAAGGTCTGAAGCGCCTAAAACTAGAGCTTTGGGTGTTGGAACTCGAAGCAAGGGGGTGGATTCGATTGGATTGAAAAGAAGGGAGCCGAGCCTTGGTCCCTTTATAAAGGAGTTGAATACCAAGAGCCCTCCCCATGACCGTTTGAGACTCGCTTTCAATTAGGGAGTCATACCAAAGGCACGGTTGGGTTACCCACACCCGTATTGATGAGAATCCCGGAATAAGGGGACACGATCTCTGCTTTGACAAGACGTGCCAAGGAAACCGCCTCGCTAAACGCGCTGAGGTGGAACAATGAAATAAATAAAGAGCCTGGTTGTGGCATGATGTCACGCCACGGAATACGCCAGCAGATCCGATTAATACAAATATTATTCTCTCTACGAAGGAATGTGGAACCTATTTTGCAGAGCCGGACACTACCCTGGTGTTCAACATCTTCTATGAAATATTCGGAGGAGGAACCCGCCTTGCAATGCCGAAGACAACTTGCGCGCCGGACTCGTCATCATTGAATCCTGGTTCAGGGGCTACTGAGGGAGTCCTGGATTAGGGGGTGTCCAGATGGCCGGACTATGACCTTTGTTTGGACTCCCGGACTATGAAGATACAAGATTGAAGACTCCGTCCCGTGTCCGGATGGGACTTTCCTTGGCGTGGAAGGCAAGCTTGGCGATACAAAATGAAGATCTCCTCCCATTGTAACCGACTCTGTGTAACCCTAGCCCTCTCCGGTGTCTATATAAACCGGAGAGTTTTAGTCCGTAGGACGAACAACAATCATACCATAGGCTAGAATCTAGGGTTTAGCCACTCCGATCTCGTGGTAGATCTACTCTTGTACTACCCATATCATCAATATTAATCAAGAAGGAGTAGGGTTTTACCTCCATCGAGAGGGCCCGAACCTGGGTAAAAACATCGTGTCCCTTGTCTCCTGTTACCATCCGCCTAGATGCACAGTTCGGGACCCCCTACCCGAGATCCGCCGGTTTTGACACTGACACTAGCCACTTGGGTTTAGCAATACTGCAGGGACGAACCCGAGCACAGACGCCATGCCGGTCCTTAATCATGAGGCGATCACGGGCGGGTTTGTAAGGGTGCACGATATTCATGGTGGCAAAGCACCAAACATGCAGGTGATGATATAAAGCAATTCATGAAAGAGTAGGACAAGTTCTGATATATGCGCAAAACAATACATGCCGTAAGGAAGGACCCATACAACTTGGGGATAATGTAGCCCGAGGGGCGCCCCCAACTAAACAAACCAAAAAGTCACTTGGCAACGTCGTCGTAGAAGTGTTGGAGTAGCTGAAGGTGCACGCTGCAAAAGTCGCTCCTCACGAGTCGTGTGGCTCCTAAGCCTCGTGAGGCTCCAGAGGTCCGGGAGGCTCGCAAGGGTCCGACACCTCCTCTGTCAGGATCGCCTGGCGCCTGGACTCATGAGCCACCATAACTCTCCTCATGTGGTGCTGATGTGTGGCAGCTGCGTTCGGCAAGCCAAAAGGCATGCGGATGTGAGGGCGTCCTCCACACCGGCCAATGCGGGATGGTCAGAAGAGCTTCTGAGAAGCAACCCTGTTCAATCCTGGGATGTTGACGCATACGCGCAGCTCGCTACCCATGTCAGGGGCGGTAGCTGCACTGGGTGGTGCAGGGCGACGCGCGCTCCGCATGGCTCGCGCCTCCTGAAGCTCCTCGATCACCTTGGTGATGAACTCCTGAGCGCCTGGCGCCTGGCGCCTGTGCCCTATTCACGAAAGCGTGCATTGAAGCACGCCTCCACATGGTGGCCAAACGCCTCCCTCATGGCGCTGGCCAGGTTAGAGGCCCTCCAGAGGAGAGCCCTCGAGCCCAACTTGAGAGGGGTGGTGGGTGCGCCTCCCTATGCGAGAGGGGAAGGCGCCCCAGCGGTGGGCGCAGGTCTTGAGGCCCGATCATCAGACACCTCTCCCTCCTGTTGTCCTCTGAGGAGTAGCTGGTTCTTCTTCTTGGGGACAACCTCATGAGGGTGGATGGCGCCCTCGTCATCTGAGTTCTCGATCACTGCGGCCTGGTAGGTGCGCTTGAGGGAGCACACCGCATCCTTCTCATTGTAGGAGACCATTATGATGTTGCCGCTTCCTCGCATCTTGAGGACATTATAGCCGTCATGAGTCACCGCGATGAACTTGGCAAGGGATGGATACCCGAGGATGGCTGTCGGTGTCAAAACCGGTGGATCTCGGGTAGGGGGTCCCGAACTGTGCATCTAGGCGGATGGTAACAGGAGACAAGGGACACGATGTTTTACCCAGGTTCGGGCCCTCTTGATGGAGGTAAAACCCTACGTCCTGCTTGATTGATATTGATATTGTGGATGTTTACAAGAGTGGATCTACCACGAGATCAAGGAGGCTAAACCCTAGAAGCTAGCCTATGGTATGATTGTAATGGTTGTTGTTGTGTCCTACGGACTAGAGCCATCCGGTTTATATAGACACCAGAGAGGGCTAGGGTTACATAGAGTCGGTTACAATGGTAGGAGATCTACATATCCGTATCGCCAAGCTTGCCTTCCACGCCAAGGAAAGTCCCATCCGGACACGGGGCAAAGTCTTCAATCTTGTATCTTCATAGTCTTGGAGTCCGGTCGATGATGATAGTCCGGCCGAGGATAGTTCGACTGATGATGGTAGTCTGGCTATCCGGACACCCCCTAATCCAGGACTCCCTCAGTAGCCCCTGAACCAGGCTTCAATGACGATAAGTCCAGTGCGTATATTGCTTGGCATTGCAAGGCGGGTTCCTCCTCCGAATGATAGAAGATTGTGAACACCAGGATAGTGTCCGGCTCTGCAAAATAAATTCCACATTCCACCGTAGAGAGAATAATATATACACAAGTTCAATCTGCTGACGTTTTTTGCGGCATGACATCACGCCACTACCAAGCCATTACTTGAATCGCTTTTTACTCTACCACCTCAGCGCATTTAGCGAAGCGGTTTCCTTGGCACGTCTTGTCGAAGCAGAGATCGTGTTCCCCCTTAATCCGGGATTCTCATCAATACGGACGTGGGTAACCCAACTGCGCCCGTCGCCACGCCCCCTCTATCGAAGGCGAGTCCCAAACGGTCACGGAGACGGCTCTTGGTATTCTCCCTCTTTATAACGGGACCAAGGCTCGTTTCTTTTCTTTAATCCTCCATCGAATCCTCTCCCCGCTCCAAGTTCCAGCACCTAGAGCTCCAGATTCGAGCGCTTCGGACCTTCAACGATGTCCGGTTCCGACCTCCAGGGCCGGTGGATGCCCTCCTCCGTCACGGAGGAGGACGTGCTAAAGCTGCGGGAGGCCAAGTACCTGGCTTATGAGATTTCGCACAGGTTGCCTGCTGAAGGGCAGGCCATCCCCACCCCGAGCCCGACGAGTATGTCGTTTTTGTATCCCACCTCCGTCGGGGTTTAGGCTTCTCGATGGATCCTTTTGTGAGAGGGCTCATGTTTTACTATGGGTTGGAATTTCACGATTTGGCTCCGGAGTCCATCCTCCATATTTCCGCATTTATTGTTGTCTACGAAGCCTTCCTCCGCGTCGCCCCTCACTTCGGCCTGTGGCTGAAGACCTTCAATGTGGCGCCGGAGATGATCGGGGGGCGTCAAGCAGAGTGCGGCGGGGCGGCCATAAGTAGGAGGGCCGATGCCCCGTGGCCCGCTGGCTCCTTCCAAGAGGAGCTCGGCCCGTGGCAGCAAGAGTGGTTCTATATCACCGTTCTGAGGGGCCGCAGACAAAAGCCGCCGCCCTTATTCCGCCCGGGACCTCCACGACGGTTGATGTCGTGGGTCAACCAAGGGCTCAACTGGGGGCCGTCAAAGGATGTGCCCCAACTGCAGGGCCGGATTCGAGATCTCCAAACAAGGGAGGTCGATATGGTGGTGGTAATGCAGGTTATGTTGATTAGGCGTATCCTGCCCTGCAAACGCCGCCCTCTCCGGCTGTGGGAGTTCAATCCAGAGGGCCCACGGATTCTTCAACACTTCATGGGTATGACACCCCTGGAGATGTACAAATTATTCTTCGGATCGCAAGAGGCGCGTCCGGAATTGACCGAGGATGCTGGCCTAAGCTGCAATCGCCCGGATACTCAAGTAAGTAGTTCCAAGTCCGGACATACCGTTTGTTTGCCTTTCGATAATTCGCCTTATGACCAACTTCCTTGTAAACAGGAGTGGATAGCGGCAGCAAAATTGATATGGTGTCCGGCCCCCCTACCCGAGACCGCGCCGGATTCCGTGCTGGTCCGGATGCTTGAGGTTGCGCCTCCAGAGGAAGGCGAAGGGGAAAGCAGGAAAGCTACTGCCTCGCCTAAGGAGGCTCTTGAAAGAGGGGAGATCGAGAATCCCTCCCTCCAAGGGGAGAAGAGGACTGCCTCCGAGCACCCGGGGGCAAAAGCCCCTAAACGGGGGAAGAAATCTTCGCCAGAGGGTCCTGCATCCGGGGAGGCCCCGGCCGCACAATCTCCCTTAAAGAGTCAGGCCTCCAACGAGCCGTAAGTATAAAGAAAGGAGTTTTATAATAAGGGACATCCCTATTTGTGCTTCTGAGGATAACTAAAGTTTTTACCTTGTAGTTCGGATCTCCGTCCTTCGCAAATGAGCTCGTCTTCGGGGGACCTTCGTCCGGAGAAGATGGAGAGCGAGACGCCTCTGTCCGGGGCGCCGTCGGATAGGGCGGACGAGCCTGAAGTGTCGTCACGGAGGGAGCCCCCTGGTTTGGCAAAGCCGGATAGTTCGGCGCCAACTGGTGTACGGCTGAAGGATCTGCTTGAGAAGGCGTCTATCTCAGAAGATCACCATGCATTGATGAGCACGGTGATTGAAAGGATTTCGTCCGCCGAAGGCGGGTTGCATTATGCCGTCAGGAGTTTGCTGGCGGGGTTTGAGGTGCGTAAAAATGACACACCTTTTAACAGTTTAGCATATAGAATGCGCCCTGTATAGATAGTAACCCCTGAGACTCGGTAGGTTGTCGAAATCGATAGCGTGCCGAGGATCAAAATTGCAGGTTTAAATTTCCGCCGTGCCGATGCAGGTGGCGGGTCGTCCGGGGGCCAGCCGGACTGATGGAGTTGCTGAACTAAAGCGGCAACTCGCTGTTGCGGATGCGGACATCACGCTAGTCAACAGGCGACTTGATGAGTCGCAAGGTAAGTGTTTTTGTGTGGTCACTTGGTAAGGGGGCCGAAGCCAGCTCCTTACAACATGTGTGTGGAATGCAGATAGTGCCGCTGCTGTGGAGAGCCTTCGGTCCGAACTTGCTCAAGCCAAGGAGCAGGCCAGAAGGAGTAATGCGGCGGCCTCGAGGGCGGCCGAGGAGTTAGCGGCAGAAAGGGCCGCACACTGCCGGAGCAGGGAAGAGATGGCCGAAATGGCCGTGAAGTTAAAAGATGCTACCGACCGCAATGAGGCTCTTGCGAAGGAGCGCCTAGCAGGGCAAGAAGATCTGGAGAGGGCCACCGCCGAAGCCAAGGATGCCCGCTCTGCAACGCGGGCTATAAAGGAAGAGCTGCGCCAGGCCAGAGAAATTGTAGCTGGCAAGCCTTTTCTGCTGTGCCGAAGGTTCACGGATCCAAAGTATGCTCAGCTGGGCCAACTGTGGGGGTCCAGAGGACCCTTATATGGACTTAGCAGCGAGTGCGGCGGATGCCGTTGTGCATTTTCAAAGCCAGAAGGATCACAAGACGGAAGAGCTGTTTTGGTCTCAATTCCATAGTCTGGAGCGTTCACTTCCGCTGACCGACCGTTTGGCTGAGTGGGCTGAGCTAAATAGGTTGTCCGGGCTTGCTATGAAGGATATAGTGACCCATGTCCGGCCGGATAGGCCCGAGCCGAAGAGTTACTTTGGCTTATTGCAGCAATTTCTTGGGGCGGTGCCGCATATCAAGGCGATGAAGCGGTCGGCCTGCATAGAGGGTGCGCGGATGGCACTCGCTCGTGTGAAGACACATTGGACAGAGATGGATGCCACCGCTGTTGCGACCCCGGGTTCGGATGATAACCGGTTACCCGCCGAGCACTATTTTGGCGAAGTGCTGCGTGGTGCTCGTGTAATAGAGTCGCAGTGCTCAAAAAATGTTACGTTCAAATGAACGTTTATATGATGTAAAACAATATTTATGATGTAAGCGCATTTTATACTTGTGCATTCAAGTAATAGAATATCTCCTATGCGTCCGTTCATGTATACGTGTGTATAACCTGAAAGATGGCAGTCGTCGGCTTCAGCCCCCACGCACAAAGTGCGGGGGTGTTTGCAAAAAATAGCGTGTTTTCACACTTAATCCGACATCTCGGTCCTGTAAAGGAGGTGGTAGCGTAGCAAACGAGGCAACCGGACTATAATGCTTTATCACTTTCACTTAGCCATGGAGTTCGAGGGTGGGGCTACGACATAGCCCCTGGGGGCACCGCACACTCCGAATTTGGGGCGCGTATGTGCCTGACCGGGAAACGGCCCTTCGTCAAAGTGGAGGAATTCTAAACATTCCCATGGTCGATTGAGTGGTTGACCAGTCTCTCGCTGTATCATGACAGTCAGTTTTCAGCTTTCTCTACTGAGGTGCTCGCCCAGCCGAACTGGGGCACAATCGCAGTAGTTCTCCTGGTGCCGCGTTAGCCGATGATACGGAACATAAGGCAGCAAAACACAGGAGCCAGGCAAACCCAACATTTGACCAAAGACATGATTCGGAGCTGATGCATATAAGGCCTAACTTGAGACGCCGAACACTCCCGAAGGTGTTCGGTCTTTACAATAGTGGGAAAAACAATGCCCTAAGCCCCTTGTGTCCAGGTACGGGCAAGTTCTTCTGGCGCGGCCGATGCCAAAACGCCAGTGTCCACTCTGGTTATAATGAGAAACTAGGGGATTATAGCAACAAGAGACAGTAAGAAAGGTTTACGTAGGGTCTTAGTCTGAAAAGAATCCTTGCAACGGGTCCCTACTGCATGTCTGCGCCTGTGTCTCCGTTGTGCCGTATCCTGGACGGGTGTGCACGGTGTTCATCTGTAAAAAGAGAGGAACTTAGTTTGAAAAGAAATCGTGCGAGAAAGTGCATAAAAATTGAAATGTAGATTAATAAAGCTGAGCCTATGCTAGCTCATCATGGCTTATATATACAAACCCTTGTTAAGGGGTGTGCGGCTAGGTAGCCCCTAGCTTATTCATTCCGGACTCGTCCAGCCGTGTCCGGGGTCTCAGGCGACCTTTTAATGAAATGATGCCACGTTGACCGGGCATTTTAAGCGTAAGAGACGCGTAATGTGGTATTGCATTGAAGCGGACGAAAGCTTCCGTCCCCGTGATGCTTGATAGCTGGCGTAAGGGCCTGGCGCCACTCCTTTGAAGGAAGTGCGGCTATGCCGAATTGTAGTAGGGTCTATCCCAACATGCGGATTGTGTCCGGATATAGCAGGTTTAAGTCACTGCCGCCGTCCATCAAAACCTGCGTGAATTGCAGTCCGTCTATTATGGGATCCAATATCAGGGCAGTCTATCTTTCATTCCGGATACTTCTGGACTAATCCAGATGGTCGAAAGTGATTGGTTTTGACATCCAATCTCGGTGTTCCGCTGGGGTGGACCGTGCGACACCTTTCTTGGCGAGTGCCGTGTTGGTTTTCCGTATTATTACTTGAAGTGAGTTTACTGTTTTGACTTCTTGTGGGAAAGTCTTTTGACTTCCGGTGCTCTGCTGGTGGGGTTCGTCATCGTCCTCGCTTGGCGCATCGAGCCCCTTGTGTCCGGCGTTAAGCCTGCCGGACTATTTAAAAACCCAACAATTTCGGTTGGTATGGTTTGCAGGCCTTCCCGAGGTACTGTGGATTTGACATATCCGATCTAAAATTTTGTTTAAATTTGATAGCTCATCGCGGTTGTCCTTAAGAGGCAGTGTTTTATTGTTTGGCCGCGAGCTTTTGAATCCGGCGTTGACCGCCATGCCCTTTGGGCTTTTTTCTTTATTCCGGCGCTGATCTTTCCTGCGCCATGATTTTCCGTTTCCATCTCTGATCTCGGATGTACTCGGGTCGCTGGTGCTGCATCTTGCTAGCCAGCTGTCTTCTCCTGCGCAAAAGCGCGTCATGAGGCTTGTTAGCGCGGCCATTGTTCTTGGCCTGTCTTGGCCGAGGTGTCAGGCGAGCCATTCATCTCGGACGTTGTGTTTAAAGGCTACTAAGGCTTCCGCGTCCGGACAGTTGACTATTTGGTTCTTTTTGGTATGGAACCTGTTCCAGAATTTGCGCACTGACTCTCCGGGCTGTTGGGTTATATGACTTAGATCGTCTACATCCGGAGGGCGGACATAAGTCCCTTGAAAATTTGCTCTAAACGTGTCCTCAAGCTCTTCCCAACTTCCAAGAGTGTTTTCTGGGAGGCTTTTCAGCCAATGCCGAGCTGGCCCTTTGAGCTTGAGGGGTAGGTATTTTATGGCGTGGAGATCATCTCCTCTAGCCATATGTATGTGTAGTATGTAATCTTCTATCCAGACTCCTGGGTCTGTTGTGCCATCGTATGCTTCTATGTTTATGGGTTTGAACCCTGCAGGAAATTCGTGATCCAGCACCTCATCGGTAAAGCATAGCGGGTGTGCGGCGCCCCTGTATTTGGGTGTGCCACTGTCTTCGAACACTTGTCGTGTTGTGTTACTTCCTGGGACCCTCCTTTTTGGCCCGTAGATGGACCTAGTTGGGCCGTCCGTTTTCCCAGGATCATAAGGCGGCTTGTGTGCGGTGCCGCTTGTCGCTTTTGGCCTGTCGTCTGGCCATCTATCCGGCCAGGCGGCCTCTTTATTTTTTGACTGTGAGGGCTCTATGGCTTCCTCGTCAAATTCTGGCAGCAGCTTGCGCTTCGGGTAGCTCTTTGTTTGATGGCCATTGCCATATTTGTCTGCGGTCTTGAGTATTTTGCTCCACTTCATTCTGAGTATGTCTTCCGCTGTTTTGAGCTTCCGTTTTTCCTTCTTCAAACTTCTTGCAGTGGCGACGAGTCTTTTGTGAAGGTCCTTATGCTCCGGTGGTGTGTCCGGACTGTTGATTGCTCCGTGAAGAGGTTGATTATCCGGTTCGTCCTATTCAGATGGTTGCTTGGTTGTATGTTCGTCGTCCGCTGGTTTGCCATGCTCTATCGCTGGGTCGTTAGGAATGCTGCTTTGATCGAGGCGGGTCTTAGGGCGGCGTCTACGTCGCCGTTTTGGTTGTTTATCGGCGGGATTATCCTATGCTGCGTCCCATTGTTCCTCGGTACGCTTCCCTTTGGGGTGTCCACCATATGTATGTCATGTGACGAGGTGGCCTTCCAGTGCCCTGTAGGCGTTGGTTCTTGATCGTCTCCGGCATTGTCGTCCATACCTTTGATGTCTTCGGAGTCGTAGTTTAGCACATCGGTTAGATCGTCGACGGTGGCTACGAAGTGGGTGGTGGGTGGGCTATGAATTTCTTCATTGTCCGCGTCCCGACCATCCTGGCCGTAGTTCGGCCAGGGCTCTCCGGACAGCGAGAGATGTTTCAGCGAATTTAAGATATCGCCGAAGGGTGAGTGCTGAAAGATGTCCGCAGCGGTGAATTCCATGATCGGCGCCCAGTCGGATTCGACCGGCCGGGGCGCAGGAGGTTCGGAGTCCGGCAGAGAGTCTGGCACCTCGGAGTCATGAGCTTTATGCGGGACAAGGTAAGTGTTCGGCTCCATCGCCGTAGAAGTTGCCGCTCCCGAGGCGGTGTCCAGCCATCCGTCCTCGATCTGAGCGATCGGCTCCGGACTATGGGTCAGAGCAGATTCATGTGCGGCCTCCAAGGTGCTGTCCGGCGGCAGAGTTAGGTCGTGCCCATCATGATAGCGCGGCACGCTCGGCTGTGGCTCAGATCCATCGAAGATCAAGTCCCCGCGGATATCAGCCGTGAAGTTTAGGCTTCCAAACCTGACCTGTCGGCCAGGGGCGTAGCTTTCGATCTGCTCCAGATGGCCAAGCGAGTTGGCCCGCAGTGCGAAGCCGCCGAATACGAAGATCTGTCCGGGGAGAAAAGTCTCACCCAGGACTGTGTCGTTGTCGATTGAAGAGGCCATCAAGCCTATCGGTGACGACACAGAGGAACTCTCAATGAAAGCACCAATGTCGGTGTCAAAACCGGGGGATCTCGGGTAGGGGGTCCCAAACTGTGCGTCTAGGCGGATGGTAACAGGAGACAAGGGACACGATGTTTTACCCAGGTTCGGGCCCTCTTGATGGAGGTAAAACCCTACGTCCTGCTTGATTGATATTGATATTGTGGATGTTTACAAGAGTGGATCTACCACGAGATCAAGGAGGCTAAACCCTAGAAGCTAGCCTATGGTATGATTGTAATGGTTGTTGTTGTGTCCTACGGACTAGAGCCATCCGGTTTATATAGACACCGGAGAGGGCTAGGGTTACATAGAGTCGGTTACAATGGTAGGAGATCTACATATCCGTATCGCCAAGCTTGCCTTCCACGCCAAGGAAAGTCCCATCCGGACACGGGGCAAAGTCTTCAATCTTGTATCTTCATAGTCTTGGAGTCCGGTCGATGATGATAGTCCGGTCGAGGATAGTTCGGCTGATGATGGTAGTCCGGCTATCCGGACACCCCCTAATCCAGGACTCCCTCAATGGCGTTGTACGGGAGACGAATGTGAGCGATGTCAATGTCGATGATCTCGGTGCGGTAGTTGTTGCGCTTGCCGAAGGTGAAAGGGAGACAGATCTTCCTTATGGGGACGGTGGAGCCATTTGTCACCCCTGAGAAAGGCTTGGTGGGCATAAGCTGGTCGTATGGCACCTAGAGCATGTCAAACGTCTCAATAGAGAGGACATTTAGTCCCGTGCACCATCGATGAGTGTCTTGGTAACGAGGACATTGTTGATGGTCGGTTAGTAGAGCATTGGGAGGGCACCGGCGGTGGCCGCACACTTGAGCTGGTTCGTAGATTCGAAGGTGATGACGTACTTGGACCACCTGAGGGGATGCGACGCCTCGAGCTTGGGGAGGACAACATTCACCTTACAAGCAAACTGCTTGAAGATGCGATGGGAGGCGGGGGCCTGAGCGCCACCTAGAATGCAGGCAATGGCACGAGGCTCTTGGAAGCCCTCGGCCCTATCATCTTGGCGGTGGTCATCATTCCTCCTTGGCAGTGACGGCAACCGAGGGAGGACAGTGTTGCCCTGGGGACGGTCTTCACGAGGCTGGTCCCCCAGGGGCCATTGTTAGGCTAGCCCTGCCAGCGGTCCTCACGAGGCTGATCACGCCAGTCCTGCGGGGGTCGCGGTTGTCCCAGCGGCCTCCACCACGGCCTCCTTCACGACCGTAGCCGCGGTCATTTTGCTCAGGGCGGCGACCAAGGTGCCCTTCTCGGATGGACCTAAGCTCTTGGCAGTCGATGGTGTTGTGGCTGTAGACGTAGTGGAAGACGCAAAACGGGCAGCTGCCCTTGGAGGACTCAGGGTGGTTACAGCCGCGCTTCATCTCGGGCTCGGGCGCGAGCACAGCTGGGCCCTTGTGCTTCACATCCTTGGCCTTCTTGTCTTCAGGGTTGGCGTTCGGGAGCTCAAGGAGGGATAGGCGACCTTCCTCTGCCCTCGCGCACCTGGTTTCCATGTCGAACGTCTTCAGAGCTGAGCGCAGGTTCTCGTGCATGGCGAGTTCTTCCTTCATCTTGACATCCCGAATGCCATCAGTGTATGCTGAAATGATGGCCTTGTCCGACACCTTAGGGATCTTGAGGCGAACGTTGATGAAGCGCTGGATGTATTTGTGCAAGGTCTCCCTGGCTGCTGCTTGATGAACCGCAGGTCGCCTGCAGCAGGGGCATAGTCGTGAGTTCCCTCGAAGTTGGCGATGAAGCGCTCACACAGCTCATCCCAGGAGGAGATCGATCCCACTGGGAGGTTCAGGAGCCACGAGTGTGCGCCATCCTTGAGGGCCGTGGAAAACCAGTTCGCCATGACCTTCTCTTTGCCGTTCACCGCCTCGATGCTTAGCTCGTAGAGCGAGAGGAACTCAGCAGGGTCAGGGGTGCCGTCATAGCACGGAGGCAGATCCGTCTTGAACTTGATGGGCCAAATGATGCAGCACAGCTCCAGAGTGAACGCTCGGCAACTTGCTGCGCTCACGGGAGCCCTCCACGGAGGGGGAGCTTGGTCCTGGCGCCCGTGTGCCGCCACCTCGGGGGGCACACAGTCTTGACGTGGCTGTGCTGGGAGTGCATGTGCCTTTCCTTTGAGACCGCTGTACCACCTGGCAACTTTCTTCATCGCGCGCCGGTGCCCTGTGCGGCGGGTCGCGCTGGGGAGCCTCACGCCTTGGCTCGAGGACGACATCACGCCGGAGAGGAGGAGGAGGCGCGCTATGGGCCTTGTCGCCTGCCTGAGGCGGCAGGGGAGGCAACGAGCGAGACGACACATAAGCCTCTCCAATAGCACTGATGAGCTCGGCGACGCGGTCCAGCCAGCCCTCATAGAGGTCATCGGCCGGATGATAGCACAGAAGCCCATGCACCATGAGCAACGCAGCCTGTGTGTTCACCGACCCGTGACGAGCATGGGAAGACGAAGTAGCGGCTGGAGTCAGCGATGGAGTGGCAGTGCGACCATCGTGCTGCACGGAAGGCGGGAGTGACAAGTCCTACTGCTTGTTGACCACGGGGCCGGTGGCAGCATTAGCCGCAGTTGACGGGGAGCGGCAAGGGGCACCATCGCCCGCATGCGTTGTCTGAGCAATGGGGCGGCCAGCATGAACTCGACGAGCGTCGGCCATGAGAATGAAGGAATGACAGCAAAACGACTAACGGAAAAGAGGCTTTGACATGCCCCTACCTGGCGCACCAAATGTCGGATTCAGGGCTCCGCTGACCCAAGAAAGATTCGAACTTTGGGGCGTGTGCGAAGAACTCAACCTCTCCAGCCAGCCAATTTGTCGCCCCCACGGCCAAGCTCGATGAACAGGAAAGGAAAGAGACACAACAGTTTACCCAGGTTCACTGTCGGTGTCAAAACTGGCGGATCTCGGGTAGGGGGTCCCGAACTGTGTGTCTAGGCGGATGGTAACAGGAGACAAGGGACACGATGTTTTACCCAGGTTCGGGCCCTCTTGATGGAGGTAAAACCCTACGTCCTGCTTGATTGATATTGATATTGTGGATGTTTACAAGAGTGGATCTACCACGAGATCAAGGAGGCTAAACCCTAGAAGCTAGCCTATGGTATGATTGTAATGGTTGTTGTTGTGTCCTACGGACTAGAGCCATCCGGTTTATATAGACACCGGAGAGGGCTAGGGTTACATAGAGTCGGTTACAATGGTAGGAGATCTACATATCCGTATCGCCAAGCTTGCCTTCCACGCCAAGGAAAGTCCCATCCGGACACGGGACGAAGTCTTCAATCTTGTATCTTCATAGTCTTGGAGTCCGGTCGATGATGATAGTCCGGCCGATGATAGTTCGGCTGATGATGGTAGTCCGGCTATCCGGACACCCCCTAATCCAGGACTCCCTCAGTAGCCCCTGAACCAGGCTTCAATGACGATAAGTCCGGCGCGTATATTGCTTGGCATTGCAAGGCGGGTTCCTCCTCCGAATGATAGAAGATTGTGAACACCAGGATAGTGTCCGGCTCTGCAAAATAAATTCCACATTCCACCGTAGAGAGAATAATATATACACAAGTTCAATCTGCTGACGTTTTTTGCGGCATGACGTCACGCCACTACCAAGCCATTACTTGAATCGTTTTTTACTCTACCACCTCAGCGCATTTAGCGAAGCGGTTTCCTTGGCACGTCTTGTCGAAGCAGAGATCGTGTTCCCCCTTAATCCGGGATTCTCATCAATACGGACGTGGGTAACCCAACCGCGCCATTGATGGTGACGCTTGGGGGATAAGCGAGTTTTACCAGGCCGGTGGGGGACGCGTAGACTTCGCCCGCCCATATAAGGGATAAGGATTCACCTTTTCACCTACGCCTTCTTCCTCCTTTGCTTATCCATCTCCGCGCACTCGAGCTCCAGCGCCCAAGCCCGCACATCTCGTCTCAACCTTCCCCAGTCATGTCTGGAGCGGGAGGCAAGTGGATGACCTCCTCCGTTACGGAGGAGCACATCGAAAGACTGCGCAGCGCCGGCTACCTGTCCGGCGACATCGCGCACCGGCTGCCCGACGAGGGGCAGCTCATCCCCACCCCCAGGCCCCATGAGAGGGTCGTTTTTCTTCCCCACTTCCTCCGCGGACTGGGCTTTCCACTTCACCCCTTTGTCCGGGGGCTCATGTTCTACTACGGCCTGGATTTCCATGATCTGGCGCCGAACTTCATCCTCAACATCTCGGCGTTTATCGTCGTGTGCGAGGCCTTCCTCTGCATCCAGCCCCACTTCGGCTTGTGGCTCAAGACCTTCAATGTCAAGCCGAAGGTAGTGAAGGGCACTCAAGCGGAGTGCGGAGGCGCCATGTTGGGCAAGATGCCCAATGTCCTTTGGTTCGAAGGGGCCTTCGTGGAATCCGTCAAGGGGTGGCAATCGGGGTGGTTCTATATCACCGAGCCGCGCGACCCTAAGTGGGCGGCGGCCCCCGAGTTCAGATCTGGTATCCCCACGCAGCTCACCTCCTGGAAAGAGAAGGGCTTGCTGTGGGGTAGTTCGGAGGAGGTGACGGGACTCCAAGCCTGTATCCAGAAGCTGGTGAAGAAGCTCAGGCTGGTTAACGTGGTCCAAGTCATGCTCGTCCGCCGGATTCTCCCATGCCAAGAGCGGGCATTCAATCTGTGGGAGTTCAATCCGGAACAGCACCAGGCGCTGAGCGGGCTCTTCGACACGACGTACGAAGGCGCCTGGAGGGTGCTGTTTAAGGGCGCCGAAGCCCCCGCATCCGCGACTGAAGATCGCGGATTTCGCTCGCAGCGCCAAGCCGACGAGGTAAGTGATTCTACCCCTTTACGGGACACTTGCTTTTCATAGTTTGACTCTATGCGGGTTTTAATTTCCCCTTTTCCTTTGACAGGACTGGATGAGGAAGGCGGAGCAGATTATCTGCCCGGCTCCTATGCCAGAAAACCCAGTAGACGCCCATCTAGCGAGGCTGCTGGTTCCGGCACCGCACGTGGTGCCGGAGAAGAAGGCCAAGAAGGAGGCCACGGGTGCTCGAAAGAGTTCCCGTTTTCAGGTGTCCGACGACTCCGGGGCGGACTCCTCCCCCGAAAACGAGGAGGAGAAAGAGGACTCTCTCCCAGAGGAGGGAGAGAGGAAGAGGAAGGCTTCCCCAACAGGGGAGGCCGAAGGGTCCAAGAGGGGAAGGACTATTCCCCCGGACAGCTCCGCCAACATCAACGTTGGCGAGGAAGAATGGCCTTCAAGGGCCAGGCCTCCAGCGAGATCGTAAGTATCCGGATTCCTGAATGATTTATAATTTCTTTTTCTGTGTCACATAGTGTCATTCTGATGCCGCATGCTGCCTGTAGTCCGGCCAATGATGATCTCCCCGCTTCATCGAGCGGGTCGTTGGCTCCGTCGGATGTAGACTCCATCCCGACCGCCTCCACCCCTCGCGACACCGAGGACGCCGAGGTGGGATCCCAAGAAGGGACCCATCAGGGGGAGGCTCCGGAGGCGCCACAAGGCGGCCTCCCGGACTTTGCGCCGGACTCCATATCAGAACCCGCAGTGGTTCCGGAGTCCGGCCGGCGGCCCCTTCGCACGAAGGGCAAGACCGTGACGCCGGCGGCTTCCGTCCAACCGGAGGCGCCGGACAATTTGTTGGAGGCGCTCCAGAGCGCTTCCATCGAGGAAGAACACCGCACTATTATGAGTGCGGTGATTCAGAAGGTACAGCTCGCCAAGAGCGGGCTGACCGAAGCCTGCAGTAGCCTTCTATCAGGCTTTGAGGTAAGAAGTTAAAAATATGCAATGTAATACCGCATAGACAGTAGCCCCTGATGCTCGGTTCGGTGTTCGGAAAGAAAAGCCGGACTGAGGATCTGAAAAAAAAAGATATACGCAGGGTTGCTAAAAAATTATGTCAATATGGGTTGCAGGCTGCGCTGCTGACCTCTGCCGCACTGACTGCGGAGGTCGGTGCTTTGAAGCAGGAGCTCGAGCGGTCCGAGCAAGAGCTCGGCCGCGCCAAGAAGCAGCTCCAGGACAAAGAAGGTGAGTAACACCACTTTGAACTTGTACCTTACAGAAAAGGATTTAGGTTGCAACAAAAAATAACAAGGATAACATGGGTACTGCAGGGGCCACGAACGAGGTGGCGACCCTGAAGGAGGCCGTGTCTGCGGCCGAACGCAATGCGGCCGCGGAACGGGCAGAGCGAGAAAAGCAGGAGGCGCGGGTGGCGGTGGTTCAGCAAGAGCTCCAGGCTCTCATGGAAAAGCATGAGAGTTTGGAGCGTGACTCAAAGACTCGAGAGTCCGAGCTTGCCTCGGCTCTCGAAAGTGCCAAGACTGCCAAGGCCGATGCCCATAAGTCCCTTCAGGAGATTGAGTTGGTGAGGAAGATAGCGGCGGGTAAGGCATTTTTCATGCAAAGCAAGCATGTGAATGTAAATTACGTGTTACTTACCCGAATTCGGAGCTCTCCAGGGGCGTTTGCAGATCTGCCTCGCAGCGTGTCTGATGCCGCCGCATTCTACCGAGCCGAGGAGGGGAGCTCAACGGAGAAGGTCTTCTGGTCTCAGTATGCTGAGGCCGGCCATCCGGTGCCCCCTAGCGACCAGCTGAAGCAGCTGGTCGAGCTCCACAAGGTGGCCGAGCAGGCCATGAAGGGCCTCATAGTCCGGCTGTGGCCTGGAGAGGCCATGCCTGGGAGCTACTTCGGCCTCGTGCGACGGTTGGTGGATGCGTGCCCCTGGGTGGAGGTTATCAAGCGCTCCGCCTGTATTGAAGGTGCTCGTCGGGCCCTTGCCCGCGCAAAGGTGCATTGGGGCAAGCTGGATGCGGAGAAGCTAATCACTGACGCGCCACCAGTGGGCAAGGAATATCGTACGCCCGAGATGTACTATAAGACTGTCCTGAAGGGTGCCCGCAAGATTGCGGATGAGTGCCCCAGGGATGTAATTATTGAGTAAATTCGCAATGTGTTATCCTGTGCGCTGAAAACTTTGTTCATATGCGCTAAGCAACGCTTGTTAATTTAAAATATTACCTTCTGTGCGGCCGTTTATTAAATCTGAGAGATGGCAAGTCGTCGGCTTCAGCCCCCATGCCACGAGTGCTGGGGTGTTCGGGATAAACTTGAGCACTCTTGTTCCCATTTTTGGGTCCATCTAGGGAGGCGCTCAACACAACGAACAAGGCAACCGGACTTATAGTGCTTGAACACTCTCACTTAGCCATAGAATTCTATAATTTTAAATTTCGGCGAAGCCCCTAGTATTCGGAAGGCCGAATTAGGGGCGCTATCCACGCCTTCGTCGGACATTATCCGGAACTTCGCTCGAAGCGGCGTAGGTCTTTAAGGACCCGAAAGGACCTCTCGAACAGCGACCAGTCTCTCGCCTTATCATGATAGTCAGTTTTAGCTTTCTCCACTGAGGCGTTAACCCGGCTTAACCAGGGCGCAATCGCAGTGGTTCTCCTAGTGCTACCTTAGCCGATAGAACGGAACGTAAGGTGCCAAACATGGGAGCCGGGCAAACCCAACTATTGACCCAAGACATGATTCGGAGCCGATTCATATAATGCTATAAGTTCGGGGTGCCGCACTTGTGAAAGTGTTCGGACTTTATCACACCATAATGCGGGGAACATAAGCCCCTGGTGTATTTGGCCGTACCAAGATGTACGGATGCAACATGTCGTAAATGAACATATATATATATATATATATATATATATATATATATATATATATATAAGGTAATGCAATTATGGGCAAAAAGTGCTGCATTTTATTCGAGAAGATCTGCTATGAGTGCGGAATGATACAAATAGTGCGGAAAGCAAGGGATTGGACGAATTAAAGGCGTCTCCCTCCAGGGGTAGGCCGCGGAATGGTGTATTTAACAATTTTAATGCTCGTAATAGAGACCACCCGAGTGTTTGTCGCGGCCTTTGTCCCTCCCTGGCTGTTGCATCATGAGTTCGGCAGGTTCGCCGCCGGACAGAGTTCTGTATATATAAAAAAAGAGAAATAAAAGGTAAAAAGAGCGACACACTTGGGAGCCCCTGGTGTGGTCGAACCGCACTCTGGGTCTGTTGTGGTTGTGCCTCTCCCCCTATGCCCATGGTATCTCCAGGGCGTAATTATGTACGCGGAGAGTTTGTCTTACAATTGTGCGAGGGCTGGGGTTGAGGCCGCATTGCTACATGTGCTCGGAACGTGCCAGGTGGTCTTGGTTGATGTTGCTCCGGGCGCGTTTGGCCGTGTCCAGTCGTTTAACGGCCGGACTCGAAAATTGCCTTAAAAGGCTGCTCTGTACTTCTGCCGCGAGAGCCGCTGTATGTTCCTCCGTTCGGAGGGAGCGTTCCGTGTTTCCATTGACCGTGATGACTCCACGAGGGCCTGGCATCTTGAGCTTAAGGTATGCATAATGCGGCACCGCGTTGAATTTTGCGAACGCGGTTCGTCCGAGCAGAGCGTGATAGCCACTGCGGAACGGGACTATGTCGAAGATTAACTCCTCGCTTCGGAAATTATCCGGGGATCCGAAGACCACTTCCAGTGTGACTGAGCCTGTACAACTGGCCTCGACACCTGGTATGACGCCTTTGAAGGTTGTCTTTGTAGGTTTAATCCTTGAAGGGTCTATGCCCATCTTGCGCACTGTATCCTGATAAAGCAGGTTCAGGCTACTGCCGCCGTCCATCAGGACTCTCGTGAGGTGAAATCCATCGACGATTGGGTCTAAAACCAATGCGGCGAATCCGCCATGGCGGATACTGGTCGGATGGTCTCTTCGATCGAAAGTGATCGGGCAAGAGGACCATGGGTTGAATTTTGGGGCGACTGGCTCCATCGCGTATACGTCCCTTAGTGCACGCTTCCGCTCCCTCTTGGGTATATGCGTTGCGTATATCATGTTTACCGTCCGAACTTGAGGGGGGAATCCCTTTTGTCCTCTGTTGTTCGGCGGCCGGGTCTCTTCCTCGTCATCGCTGTGTAGCCCCTTGTCATTGTTTTCGGCGATTAATTTGCCTGCCTGCTTGAATACCCAACAATCTCTGTTGGTGTGGTTAGCTGGCTTTTCGGGGGTTCCATGTATTTGACAGGAGCGGTCGAGTATTCGGTCCAAATTGGACGGGCCCGGAGTGGTTCTTTTGAATGGCTTCTTCCGTTGACCGGGCTTGGAGCCTCGGAATCCGGCGTTGACTGCCGTATCCTCATTGCTGTCGCCGTTAATGCGGCGTTTGTTTTTGTTTCGACGCAACCTGCCATTGCGGTCCTTGGTATCCGGACTGCCAGCGTTTTTGCTGAGGTTGTTGCTGCGAGCTAGCCAGCTATCCTCTCCCGCACAGAAGCGGGTCATGAGTGATGTGAGGGCTGCCATGGATTTCGGCTTTTCCTGTCCTAGGTGCCGGGCCAGCCACTCGTCGCGGATGTTATGTTTGAAGGCAGCGAGGGCCTCTGCATCCGGACAGTCGACGATTTGATTTTTCTTTGTTAAGAACCGTGTCCAGAATTGCCTGGCCGATTCGTCTGGCTGCTGGATTATGTGGCTTAGGTCATCTGCGTCCGGTGGTCGCACATACGTGCCCTGGAAGTTGTCGAGGAATGCGGCTTCCAGGTCTTCCCAGCATCCAATTGACTCTGCGGGCAGGCTGTTAAGCCAATGCCGAGCTGGTCCTTTAAGCTTGAGCGGGAGATATTTGATGGCGTGAAGATCGTCGCCGCGGGCCATATGTATATGGAGGAGATAATCCTCAATCCAAACCGCGGGGTCTGTTGTGCCATCGTAGGATTCGATATTAACGGGTTTAAACCCTTCAGGGATTTGATGATCCATTACTTCGTCAGTGAAGCATAGTGGGTGTGCGGCGCCTCTGTATTGAGCAATATCGCGACGTAGCTCGAGAGAGCGTTGTCTGCTGTGTTCGGCCCGGCCGGAGTAGTTGTATCCGGCGCGACGGTATTCGTCGTGGGTCTTGGGGCGCCCACGTGATCCATAGATAGATCTGGATTGTCTTGCCTTGTCCTCCAATATATCCCGCAAGTCCGGCGCGTTCCCCCGTGGCTTCATGCTTTTTGAGCGATGCCGGGGTACGGTTTTGGTGGAGGGCTTGCATGCCTCTCTGTCGCGGCCACGAGGTGGTCGGTCTGCCGTATTGTGCGCTGGTGATGCAGGTTTGTATGCTTCCTCCTCTAGTCGGGGGAGCAACTTGCGTTTTGGGTAACTTTTGGAGGGGCGTTCGAGTTCATACTCTTCGGCCGCGAGGACCTCGGTCCATCTGTCGGCCAGTAGGTCTTGATCAGCTTGAAGCTGTTGCTGCTTTTTCTTTAGGCTGTTTGCCGTGGCCATTAGCCTGCGTCTGAAACGCTCTTGTTCGACGGGATCCTCAGGCACGACGAATTCGTCGTCGTCGAGGCTTGCCTCGTCTCCGGAGGGAGGTAAGTAATTATCATCCTCGACCTCTTCGTCTGCCGCCCTCTCGTGAGGGCTTGCTTCTGCCTCCTCCTGCGCTGGATCGTGCTGGAGGGGGTTGTCTTCGGCACTTTCTGGGGTGTTATTATCTCCTGTGCCGGAATCTCCATTCTTGCTGTGGCGGGATTTAGAGCGGCGCCGCTGACGTCGGCGCTTGGGCTGTTTCTTTAAGGAATCGGCCTCCGTTGCTTCTTCGCCGTCCCCATCTTTTGGGGTGTCCACCATGTATATGTCGTATGACGAGGTGGTCTTCCAGTGTCCTGTAGGCACTGGTTCTTGATAGTCTCCGGCATCGTCGTCCATACCGTCGATGTCTTCGGAGTCGTAGTCGAGTACGTCGGTTAGATCGTCGACGGTGGCTACGAAGTGGGTGGTGGGTGGGCTCTGAATTTCTTCGTCGTCCGCGTCCCAACCATCCTGGCCGTAGTTCGGCCAGGGCTCTCCGGATAGCGAGAGATGCTTCAGCGAATTTAAGATATCGCCGAAGGGTGAGTGCTGAAAGATGTCCGCAGCGGTGAATTCCATGATCGGCGCCCAATCGGATTCGACTGGCAGGGGCGCAGGAGGTTCGGAGTCCGGCAGAGAGTCCGGCACCTCGGAGTCATGAGCTTTATGCGGGACAAGGTAAGTGTTCGGCTCCATCGCCGTAGAAGTTGCAGCTCCCGAGGCGGTGTCCAGCCATCCGTCCTCGATCTGAGCGATCGGCTCCGGACTATGGGTCGGAGCGGATTCGTGTGCGGCCTCCAAGGTGCTGTCCGGCGGCAGAGTTAGGTCGTGCCCATCGTGACAGCGTGGCATGCTCGGCTGTGGCTCAGATCCATCGAAGATCAAGTCTTCGCAGATATCGGCTGTGAAGTTTAGGCTTCCAAACCTGACCTGACGGCCAGGGGCGTAGCTTTCGATCTGCTCCAGATGGCCAAGTGAGTTGGCCCGCAGTGCAAAGCCGCCGAATACGAAGATCTGTCCGGGGAGAAAAGTCTCACCCAGGACTGCGTCGTTGTCGATTGAAGAGGCCATCAAGCCTATCGGTGACGACACAGAGGAACTCTCAATGAAAGCACCAATGTCGGTGTCAAAACCGGCGGATCTCGGGTAGGGGGTCCCGAACTGTGCGTCTAGGCGGATGGTAACAGGAGACAAGGGACACGATGTTTTACCCAGGTTCGGGCCCTCTTGATGGAGGTAAAACCCTACGTCCTGCTTGATTGTATTGATATTGTGGATGTTTACAAGAGTGGATCTACCACGAGATCAAGGAGGCTAAACCCTAGAAGCTAGCCTATGGTATGATTGTAATGGTAGTTGTTGTGTCCTACGGACTAGAGCCATCCAGTTTATATAGACACCGGAGAGGGCTAGGGTTACATAGAGTCGGTTACAATGGTAGGAGATCTACATATCCGTATCGCCAAGCTTGCCTTCCACGCCAAGGAAAGTCCCATCCGGACACGGGGCAAAGTCTTCAATCTTGTATCTTCATAGTCTTGGAGTCCGGTCGATGATGATAGTCCGGCTGGTGATAGTTCGGCTGATGATGGTAGTCCGGCTATCCGAACACCCCCTAATTCAGGACTCCCTCACTCACCTTGCGGTGTAAGACCCTACTCCTACTTTGGGGTGGATTAGCCTCATGAGGGGCTGAGGATGAACTAGTAGAGGGGAAGAACAATCTCAGGAGGCCTGTTCTTGTGTGGATGTGAGCTAGTGAGGGTTTGGGTTGGATCCTGTCTCCTCCCTCCCCTCCTATGGTGGTGGCTAAGCTATATTTATAGTGGCCTTGGTTCTCTTCCTCCAAGCGAAGGCGTGAAGGGATTCCACAGTGGCCAATTTTGAAGGGGGACAAGTAGTACATCTTATCCCGACGAAAGGTGGTCTTCGCCTGCAAAGCTTCTGGTCATGACGCCGTGGTGGGCTCGACGATGACATCCGTCCTACCGTCCTGGCAGTCTTGGTCTTGTTGCTCGAGAATGGAAACCTTTTGGTGATTCCTAGGGACCCCGCGCCTGCGCTTGCCCCCTTAGCACCAAAGAGGAAACCTGCTGCTCTGCGCCCGCTGGTGCCCGCCTGGCCTTGATCGTCATGGCTTGCGTCACCCGAACCTCATGAGATGGCCGCTTGCATAGGAATCTCCTCTCCTGAGGAGCCAACCTAGGGAGGCCGCTCCCTCCGGAGGTCTTGGCGTCGTCCGCCTCATGAGGCTTGGCCCCTCGCGAGGGTCTTGTCTTGAGGGTGCTAAAGATGGGCCATGCCAGGCCGTCGATGAAGCCAGACCGTGGGCCGCAGGCAGGCAAGCCTGGGTACCCTGGTTCCCAGAACGCCGACAACATCGCCGCCATATCCCACCTAACTCTACCCAGCCACACCCCCTGGGCCCTGGACCCTGGTCCACTCAACGCCTATTAGCCCCCTGCATGCACTCGCCATAGGTAGCCTGTCCCCTTTGATGTATCTCTGTTCTTCTCCGCCCTACCGCTCAAGTCTCCTGGCAACCCAGCTACCCCAACACTCGATTCGATCCACCATCTTCCATCACCATCCTTTATCAGGAAGGTGAGGTCTGTGACTCCCATAGCATGAATTAGTGCCCCGATTTTGAATGTAATTTGGTGATTCATGCTCTTATAATTCAGTTTTATCTGCAGGTCGGTTCACGCATTTGTGTTTCTTCCCACAAAGTGTTTGTTTTAATGCCAGAGTCAGAAATCCTGCTATAACAGTTAAATACTATGGGGGAAATCTGGGATAAAGGAAAAGGCACGTTCTAAATTTGACTCACTTGTTAATTGTATAAAGCATTGCATTCTTGCTTCTACCCGATGAGTAGTTTGTCGGAAGAATGAACAATTCAGCATGGTAGCCGCATGACAGGCTGCGAGCGTGATACGTCCATTTTGCATCATGCTTTTATATCGATATTTATTGCATTATGGGCTGTTATTACACACTACGTCACATTACTTATGGCTTTTCTCCCTTATTTTACAAGGTTTACATGAAGAAGGAGAATGCCGGCAGCTAGAATTCTGGGCTGGAAAAGGAGGAAATATTAGAGACCTATTTTGCACAACTCCAAAAATCCTGAAACTCCACGAAAGTCAGTTTTGGAATATATTAAAAATATTGGGTGAAGAAAGCACCAGAGGGGGGCCACCCACTGTCCACGAGAGTGGAGGGCGCGCCCCCTGCCTCGTGGGCCTCCTGGTAGCCCCCCGATGCCCATCTTCTGGTATATGGTGTCTTTTTCCCTGGAAAAAATCATAAGGAAGCTTTTGGGTGAAGCACCGCCGTCTCGAGGCGGAACCTTGGCGGAACTAATCTGGGGCTCCGGCGGAGCTGTTCTACCGGGGAAACATCCCTCCGGGAGGGGGAAATCGTCACCATCGATCCTCTCATCGAGAGGGGGTCAATGTCCATCAACATCTTCACCAGCACCATCTCCTCTCAAGCCCTAGTTCATCTCTTGTATCCGATCTTTGTCTCAAAACCTCAGATTGGTACCTGTGGGTTGCTAGTAGTGTTGATTACTCCTTGCAGTTGATGCTAGTTGGTTTATTAGGTGGAAGATCATATGTTCAGATAATTTATGCATATTAATACCCCTATGATTATGAACACGAATATGATTTGTGATTAGTTACGTTTGTTCCTGAGGACATGTGAGAAGTCTTATTATAAGTAGTCATGTGAATTTGGTATTCGTTCGATATTTTGATGAGATGTATGTTGTCTCTCCTCTAGTGGTGTTATGTGAACGTCGACTACATTACACTTCACCATTGTTTGGGCCTAGGGGAAGGCATTGGGAAGTAATAAGTAGATGATGGGTTGCTAGAGTGACAGAAGCTTAAACCCTAGTTTATGCGTTGCTTCGTAAGGGGATGATTTGGATCCATATGTTTCATGCTATGGTTAGGTTTACCGTAATTCTTCTTTCGTAGTTGCGGATGCTTGCGAGAGGGGTTAATCATAAGTGGGATGCTTGTCCAAGGAAGGGCAGTACCCAAGCACCGGTCCACTCACATATCAAATTATCAAAGTAACGAACGCGAATCATATGAGCATGATAAAAACTAGCTTGACGATAATTCCCACGTGTCCTCGGGAGCGCTTTGCTTTATATAAGAGTTTGTCCAGGCTTGTCCTTTGCTACAAAAAGGATTGGGCCACCTTTCTGCACATTTGTTACTTTTGTTACTTGTTACCCGTTACGAACTATCTTATCACAAAACTATCTGTTACCGATAATTTGAGTGCTTGTAGGGAATACCTTACTGAAAACCTGTTGTCATTTCCTTCTGCTCCTTGTTGGGTTCGACACTCTTACTTATCGAAAGGACTACAATAGATCCCCCATACTTGTGGGTCATCAAGACTCTTTTCTGGCGCCATTGTCGGGGAGTGAAGCGCTTTTGCTAAGGAAAAAATTATATAGTGTGCTGAACTTTACTATCACTTGTTACTATGGAAATAATCCTTTGAGGGGCTTGTTCGGGGTATCTTCACCCTAACCAGAAGAGCAAAGAGTTGCTCCTCAACCTACTGAACCTACTGAAAATGTTTACTTTGAAATTCCTTTGGGTATGATAGAGAAACTGCTAGCTAATCCTTTTACAGGAGATGGATCATTACATCCCGATATGCACCTAATCTACGTGGATGAAGTTTGTGGATTATTTAAGCTTGCGGGTATGCCCGAGGATGTTATCAAGAAGAAGGTCTTACCTTTATCTTTGAAGGGAAAGGCATTGACATGGTTTAGGCTATGTGATGATATTGGATCATGGAACTACAACCGATTGAAATTGGAATTTCATCAGAAGTTTTATGCTATGCATCTGGTTCATCGTGATCGCAATTATATATATAATTTTTGGCCTCGCGAAGGAGAAAGTATCGCTCAAGCTTGGGGGAGGCTTAAGTCAATGTTACAATCATGCCCCTATCATGAGCTCTCAAGAGAAATTATTATTCAGAATTTTTATGCTCGGCTTTCTCTCAATAATCGCTCCATGCTCGATACTTCTTGTACTGGTTCTTTTATGATGAAGACTATTGAATTCAATGGAACTTACTGGAAAGAATTAAACACAACTCTAAAGATTGGGAACTCAAGAAGGTAAGGAGTCAGGTATAACACCTAAGTTTTACAGTGTTAAATCTTTTATGGATACCGATGCTTTTTGTGAATTTAGCACTAAATATGGACTTGACTCTGAGATAGTAGCTTCTTTCTGTGAATCATTTGCTACTCATGTTGATCTCCCTAAGGAGAAGTGGTTTAAAGATCATCCTCCCATTGAAGTAAAAGTAGTAGAACCTATTAAAGTTGAAGAGAAGACTATTACTTATAATGTTGATCCTATTGTTCCTACCGCTTATACTGAGAAACCACCTTTCCTTGTTAGAATAAAGGATCATGCTAAAGCTTCAACTGTGGTTCGTAAGAGTAATGCTAGAACACCTACACCCCCTGAGAAAATTAAAGTTGAACCTAGTATAGCTATGGTTAAGGATCTCTTGGTCGATAATATTGATGGGCATGTTATTTACTTCTGTGATGAAGCTGCTAGAATTGCTAGACCCGATACTAAAAATAAACATAGACCTGTTGTTGGCATGCCTGTTGTTTCTGTTAAAATAGGAGATCATTGTTATCATGGCTTCTATGATATGGGTGCTAGTGCGAGTGCAATACCTCATTCCTTATATGTAGAAATTATACATGATATCACGCCCGCTGAAATAGAAGGTATTGATTTTACTATTAAGCTTGCCAATAGGGATACTATTTCACCAG
>NC_057810.1:503236132-503236725 GCF_018294505.1 Triticum aestivum | reverse complement strand
TCGCTCAGACGTTCGACTGTGGTATTTCTTTTAAAGCCCTGTCTGTGATGTCGCCCAGACGTCCGACTGTGGTATTTCTTTTAAAGCCCTTTATGTGATGTCGCCCAGACGTCCGACTGTGGCATTTCTTTTAAAGCCCTTTATGTGATGTCGCCCAGACGTCTGACTGTGGCATTTCTTTTAAAGCCCTTTATGTGATGTCGCCCAGACGTCCGACTGTGGCATTTCTTTTAAAGCCCTTTATGTGGTGTCACTTAGACGCCCGACTGCGGCATGCATTTTATTTATTTACCTTTCGAGGCGTCGCTCCAGACACCCGATCGATTTTTCAGCTATTTATTTTATTTATCAAGTCCTGCAAATCTTACCGTTGTTATATGAGCATCATCCTTTATTCATGATGCATTCATGCATTCATTGATTATATCTTTTGTCCGAACTGTCTTGCGAGTACTTTCAAGTACTCACCTGGCTTGTTGATTTGGCCAGATTGATGAAGGCGATCTCATGGATGAAGAGTTTGATAGCGAGTCCGACGCCTAGAGGAGTCCCAGTCAGTCCCGTGCGATCCTGTCTTGGTCATTGTATTATCC